>NW_023595652.1:0-9467 GCF_014839805.1 Manduca sexta | reverse complement strand
ATGGAGCGATATCCCCATTCCGCGCCCACTCCCGCACGTACCAATATTTAAAATAGAAATTACTGCCTCATTTCTTATCGAATTTTAATATTGTTTTCACCTAAGGATTTCTTTTTTTTTTTGTACTTGCTATTACATATTAAAAAATGCACAGAATCAAACATAGCCAAATAACCTATTATGCCGCCTTGTCGGAATCGGATACACACAGGCTGATCCCGGAACGCGACACACGTGAGCCACTATGGCGGGTTTTAGCACCTCGCGTACGGTCGCTATCACAGATATAAAATATATCCTACCACCAGCAATATAAACACGCCAGTGCATATTCCGGCGTGCCTTGAAATGAATGTCATACCTTCGTTTTTGGCTGCTGGCTTTTCCTTTGCCTCTAAATTTTTTTTCATAGTGTCTATTTTCGCGTCGCCGTAGTGATCTGAAATATACGACTTATTTATTAGTCTCAATACAAGTCCCCGTATAAGTGTTAGGTCGCATTAAGAGATGCCATACCCTCAGTAAGCGGCGATAGCCTAGTTGGGTGTGGAAGACTGCCAAGACGAATGTCCGCAAGTTCAAATCCCAAGGGCACACACCTCTGACTTTTCTAAAATCATGTGTGTAATATTTGTGAATTTATCGTTCGCTTTAACGGTGAAGGAAAACATCGTGAGGAAACCTGCACATCTGAGAAGTTCTCGATAGGAATTTCGAAGGTGTGTGAAGTCTACCAATCACTACAGCGTGGTGGACTAAGGCCTAATCCCTCTCAGTAGTAGAGGAGGCTCGTGCAGCAGTGGGACAGTATATAATACAGGGTTGATTTTATTATTATATTATTATATCCTCAGCATAGCTCTCAAGTGCGATATAAACCGCTCTCAATACAGTCAACATCTTGAGAGCGTCGCTATTTTATGAACAGATATTAATGACATCTCAAATGATATAAATTATTTTAGATTTTCCTCGCGGCTTCACCCTCGTAAAGGAGTTTTCCGGGACAAAAGTCCCGCTATATAAATTTCCCAGGAGAGAAAATTGGTTTTGATATCCTGAGTAACAGCATTTAAAATATTTAATAACTGAAACAAAACTGCGTCCTCAGCTCACGCTGACGGCATAATTGTGTCGACTGTCGGACAATCATCTCTCGTCACTTCGTCAGTCGATATTCTTTTCGACCTCACTCCTTTACCATCAGGTGCATTCACTACAGTGTTCGTTATGGAGGGTAGAGGTAAGTAGCACCGTCTGATATGGAGGGGAACTCGAAAAAGTGTCCAGCATTTGCTGAAAATAGAGTTTCAAGTACCTACCACAATAGCGCTGGCGTACGAAAAACTACGATACGAATGTGGTTGCTTTAATAGTGAGTGAAGTAAGCCAAATGAACAAATTAAATCTTTTCATGAGTCAAGTAGTCAATAAAATGCCAGTATACAGAATCTCAACTGCTTGCGTAGTTGTTAGTTTTGTCAATATAACCAAGAAACTGCAGTGAAAACACGTCCTTAAAATTTTATCCTATGCGATCGCAGCGCCACCCTTATTTTCCGTTTTGATGGACACTTTTTGATACACTGAGTCGGTGCTCCTTACCTCTACCCTCCATAGTGCTCGTATACGTCTATATCTCAACAGATGACGTATAATATTACTACCTCCTAATATTCCTATGTACCTCTTTAGTCTCTGCACCAGGTAATGGTTGACTGGTAGAGAATGCCTTCGGCTTTAAGTCCGCCTTTATACTTTTTGTATATTAAGTGTAATAAAATAAAAAAATAAATATTTTTCTTGTTAGCGGAACATAAACTTACTGGTCGTATGTAGCAGTTCGCACAAATATTGGTTCCAATCGGCCCTCGGTTGCTCGTTGTTTTTAACGCGATTTTCTGTTGCTATTTTATCTTCAGTAGGATAATAAATTACTATTGTGTTGTCTGTGGGCCGATCTGCTTCCACCCACGACTCGGGCACGAATGCGAAGTTATCTCCATCTTTCTTATCCAAAAACTTAACGACTATGTATTTTGGTGGCGCCATCTGTAAGCAAAAAGCGCCAAATCTTGACATTTTCTTTCCTAATGATTTCTTAGGTTTACACGAATGTTAGACATTTAAATTACACTATTTTACGAATTTTATCGCGGTTATAATATTATATACTTTTCTCCCGACGTTTCGAAGACTTTGCAGCCTTCATGGTCACGGTGGGGACTGAGGTGTTGTCCATCCGCAAAGTGACAGTTACAATATCTACCTACATTTTATAAATATACAACTTTTTAAATTTTTTTAGCTGTTGGTGGTCCGATTTTCTTTCCTCCCTAACATTGGTGGAGAATAAAGCCAACAAAATAACTTCCATTAGTTGTTATGGTTGCTCAATCTCTCGATCTCAATCGCCTTTTTTGATCTATCTCAAAAATGGACCAATCAGAACAAAGTATTTTTTGACATTACAAATGAGTTATTATGATTGGTTCATTCTCGGAATCGGATTGGAGATTAAGATTGTTTATTGAAAACGGCCGTGAATTGATAAGCGACCATTGATTGATGTGTAACATCAGCCGTGTATTTTTTTTTCATTGCTTTGAATGACGAGACGGGTTTACCGTGCGCCTAATGGTAAGCGATATGACCATAAACAGTAGAAACACCGACACCTTGAAGAACAAAGTATTGTTTGGTATTCCACTGCGCTCGCCATCCTGAGACATACATACAACATAACATCACGCATTTATCCCCGAAGGGGTATGCAGAGGCGCAACTAGGGCCACCCACTTTCCGCCAAGTATGTTCCGTCCCATGATGTGATAGGGGGCGAGCCTATCGCCATATCGGGCACAAATTCCAGACTCCGGGCTGATACTGAGCAGGAAAACCCAAATATCACTTTGCCCGACCCGGGATTCGAACCCAGGACCTCAGAGCGCTATTGTACCGGACATGCAATACAACTACGCCACCAAGGCAGCCATCCATCCTGGGACATGAGATGTTAATTATTACGTCCAGTAGTTACACTGGCTATAATGTCCTTCAAACCGGAACACAACAGTGACTACACACTGTTTGGCAGAAATAGACATCGCGGTGGTACCTACCCAGGCGGACTCTCACATATGAGTGACCTACCACCAGTGAACTTATAAAATAAATCTCAAAATTAAATAGTAAAATCCTATTGTGTCGACTGTTTGAGGGGTAATCACCTCTCGTCCGTTCTACCTTGACCCATATTTTACTATAAGTTGCAAAGGTCACTGTGCCGGGCATATCACGCTCTTAATAAAATAATGACCTATTTCAAAATTGTTAATAGGGGACCGTCCTATGTTTGATTTTGTACATTATTCTACATGTAATAGTTAATAATACGAAAAAGAAAACCTCCTGCGAAAACTACATTAAAATTGGTTAAAAAATGAGCCAGTAATTCTTATTTCAAATATTACTATGTGCCGAAGTGGGCGTGAAGTAGGGATATCGCTTCATCTCTTTCTTTCGCACGCGTCGTAATGCCCGATGACGTCACACGTGGGTATTGCGCCTCTTTTCTATTTCTTGTTACTTACCCCTTCTACCGAAATTGAAAGTCTTATAACTTGTTGATTTTTTACCGGATTTAAATAATTCTTTCTGTATCATAATTTATATAACGTAAATATTTGATAATAGTAAAGAACAAAAATGAGTCCGGTCCCCTATTTGTGGCAGTCGCCGGAAAACTAATTTCTGTTTGCGACCTTTTAGTTATTTCTCTTTTTTTCATCCTATAGTTTTCATTTCTTACCTATCTTTAATAAGCTCAACTTTATAGCAACTTCAAAAAAAATAGCCAACAAAAAATAGTTTTCCGACGACTGCCACAAATCAACAATTTTGAAATAGATCATTATATTATTAAGAGTGCGATAAAAAATATACTACAGAAATATGTTTTTTTATTATTACGCTATAATTGTTACACTACATTAATATTAATAAAGGTATGACAAAATTTCTTGAAAATAAATTCTAAATGTGTCACCGAAAACAGGCGAAATAACTTATACATCGCGCAGTCAACGATGAGTGCTTCATGGCTATTCGCGCCATTCCATACAGTAGAAAGAGACAGCATGAGCGTTGCGCGCTCATAGATAAGCCTTGCAAACTTTCCCGAATTAATAACAAAACATCTCAAAAGTTAATTTTTAAATTGTCATATAAAATTTCACATAAATACCGAGAGAATTCAAATGTTCTGAGACGCCAACACTTGGTATGCATATGAAATACAAATGCATATTTAATGAAACCTTTGTGAACATTTCGTCAAAATGAACGATATTTTGACCGAAAATCACAGATTTACTTTGTTATTTTTTTTATCATTTTGTTATTTAGTGCTAGTATGTCGTGTGCGTGTGTATTTCTGACTGAAAGTGTGATGTCGCTGCGACGAATATTCTTAGAATAATAAAAGTGGGATTAGTGCTTAAAATTAAAATTACTTTTATTGATATTTACTTTGTTCAAAACTTACAATTTGTAGTTATTTAGAAAAATAAATGTCGAGGGAAAATTCTAATATAAAAACCGTGATAAAACTGTAAAAGAGTTTCATTTAAATTTATAACATTCGCGTAAACATAATAAATCATTATTTCAAAGAAGATAAGTATGTGGTTTTATTTCGTAACGCAATATCAATATGACCCTATGTAATGAATGAAAAATAACCTTAAAAGAAATAATTAGGTATTGTTTCGCTTTCAGTTATTGTAAAATCATTCGAGTACCTAGGTATGTTTTGTATGCATTGCGTATTTGAGAGCTGTCAGTGTTAAAAATTACGGACTCTTACAAGTATGTTACGAATCATCAAACCTTTTACAAATTATATATTGTAATAAGTCGCTGCACCATACACATGTCACCATAAAACCTTTAAATGTATTATAACACTAATAAACACATAATTACTGCGCAAAAAAACCGGCGGACATGAGTAATCCACAGAGTAATCTCTGCTTGGAAACACGGAGCGCGCGCGCCGTCCCAGTGTTGCGAACTACAATAAATAGAAGCCGCTAGGGTAAATATATATATATATATATATATATATATATACGTTATCTTTGTTTTTATATCGGCCAGACATTTTTGACATTTACATAGCACGTGTCTTTTGCTTTTTAAACTTTACTTTGGCAGAATTCTTGTATAAACGATAAAACAAAACAAAATAAAATGGATTGGATTGTAATATATAAAAGGCCACAAAATTAGTCGACATGGCAAAGGGGTGGGGAGAGTGGAACCCATTTGCACTGTTTTTTCTTGTATGAAAAACAAAATTTGTTTTTGCCATGTTCGACAGAAAAAGGTATACATCAATGACGTTTTACAAATAGACGCGTCATACACTAACAAAATGGCATATAAAAACTGCGCACTATTTGCTATATTCAAGTACCTGTACATATAATTACAAATTGGCTCGAAAAAGGAATAAAAAGATGCAGAACACATTCGTTAGAAAAGGATATATATATATACATCGACAGTTACGTAACAACGTTAGTGCCGCACGCTCATTGGCTGTTAAGTCGGGCAATTACCTTACTTTCGTCTTGCCAGTATTGAGCTCGGACAACGTATCTATGTAATAAAACGCCTTAGGTACTTATACATGATTTTTTCCTCAAAGACGCGCTCTACTACTTTCCTTAACAGCTTACAGTGTGCGTGAGATGTCTGAGTTCTTATGCAACTATAACGAATAGAGTTGAGGCTGAGGCCTGTATCAGTACACATGGGAATATACAGAAAAGTTATCACTTTTAACAACAAAATCGCTTAACTGGCAACGCTGGCAATGCCATGTGCGGGATGCCCCGGTTATAACTTCTATGACACATTGTACACGTCAAGTGCTATGCATAAAGAACAGAACATAAGCGACCACTTATGTGGGTCGGGTATATACATCTGGAAAGGCATTCAGAAACAATTTAGAATGTGAACCCAGAATATTCTGGGTCTTATACAATTTAATTTCAGCTGTACGCGACGTACAAGTGTATAATATAGAATTTCGCAGATTTAAGTAAATTAATGATGTTGGTGAGCATGCGGGATCTAGATCCGAATTGATTGCGTTTTAGTCAGTTTACTTACATAATATAATTTTATATATTTAAAGGTGTGAATTACGTCCGTTTTTACATTCTATATCCCGTTTCTGACTTAAAACGCCATTCCAGAAGTACAAGTCCGACCTATAACGGAATTCCAATTTCCAATTCCTTATCATTGTGATTGTCCATAAAGGAAAGATATCACATAATAAATATTCCTGATATATTGTTTATAAAAAATAGACATGCTAAGGCAAAGGCATCATTAATTACATACGAATAATTTTTTGGAACTTGTGTGTTATTAGTCCAAAGTCATAACATAACCTAAATAAAATATGTCAAAACACAATGAAAAAATAGACATTACTTAAATTTCTCCTTAAGATAAATATATAAAAAGAAGTATAAATGAACATATCAAATCACTTCCAGTAGAAACTACATAAAAGCTATTTTTATCAGGTTAGTAATGCCAAAATGAATATTAAGAATTATTTTTAATTATGCGATTTTTGGAGAGATGTTTCATGTTATTGTACATACAGTTTTTTTGCGAATGGGTATTCATCTATGTCTGCGAAATTCATTATCTAAAACATAGGTCTCCAATGTTAAAATTACGTATTTTATAACTGAATAATTGATGACAAAAAGTAAGCCCGGTGTTTCTTTTTGTATAGACGGTTTTCCCTCTATACAAAAAGAAACTGGCGAACTGACTTAGTAGTGTTTTTTTGTTTTGTATCTGCATTATTAAATCACTGATAAATAAAAGGTGGCAGCTATAAAATAAAAGAAGTAGAGTCCTTTTTTCAATCAGTAAATTTTTGAGTAGAGTTGTTTGAAGTTTGGATATTAATATGAAAATTCATAACAATTAAAATTTTTATTGTTATAACTATATCTTTATAAAGAAAGGCTGGTAGGTTAGGTAGGCTAGGGCTCATGACCTCACCGATGAGGATCATGAAGGATTAGCCTTATATTCCCCCTATTTGTCAGCCGAGCTGGTTACTTTGGTTTGTACCTTGTTTTCATTATAAATTTTATCCTTAATGTAAAATGTCCATAGTTATATAAGTAATTTTAATTGTTATTTAAAATAAAAGCAATTATTCCTATACATTATTTTGACGTATCGTAAGTGCAACTCTGCTGCGCCCTACGTAATAAATAAAAGTGTTTTAATTTCATTAAATGTAGCTTCCTATAAGAGAAATAAAATTCAAAATCAACAATTCCTAAGACTAGCGTGTTCAAATGAACTAATTATATATTAGTATATACTTAAATATGAATGCTTGTTCATTATTTTTTTTATTTATTTATTTATTATTAAATATAATCTTACAGGAGTTACACCCAATGCGATTATATTTACATTATCATATAGCCAAGTCAGATACAGATAGTTATGCATAGTTATTTCATATGGTCGATACATTATTGGTTAGAGTTTCTATAGTTACCCTTATGAATTCCGCCAGTGTGCAAATAAAAATATCTATGTTCCGCCCAAATAATACCATCAGTCTCTTTATATAATGGTCTAGATATTCCAAAATAATGCCATCATTGTCTTGAACAACAAATTTGTAATATATAACTATCAAGCAGCTTGCCAATACCGCTTGATTAATTGGAAAAAGAATCAAGTAAATAGATATACCAGCACCAGCATGCAAGATGCTTCTATAATCAATAAAACTATTATATAAACAAGCGGCGATAGCCTAGTTGGTTGTGGACTGACGAGATGAATGTCCACAGGTTCAAATCCCAAGGGCCCACACCTCTGACTTTTCTAAAATCATGTGTGTATTCTTTGTGAATTATCGCTTGCTTTAACGGTGAAGGTAAACATTGTGAGGAAACCTGCATACCTGAAATTCTCTATAGGAGTTTTGAGAGTGTGTGAAGTCTACCAATCTGCACTAGGCCAGCATGGTAGACTAAGGCCTATTCCCTCTCAGTAGTGGGGGAGGCACATGCCCAGCAGTGGGACAGTATATAATACAGGGCTGATATTATTATATGAATATACTAGTAACAATTTCTTACATTTATGAGGATTAGATTTTAGACATTGAACTAAATCACAGTCTGCTTCATGACCAAGAAGGCAGTCTTTGAAATGTCAGGGAAAATTATAGTATCAAAAACTGTGATTAAATCCGAAATTGTTTTATTTCAATAGGAGTGTCATTTTGTTGCAATGGGCTTATCATGCGGATATGATGTGTTTATATTTATATGTAGATTAACAACTAAATGATAACTCTGTTTCATGGAAGCTAATTTCTATACCTAATGTTGACATTACATTAATTACCATTATTATTTTATTTTTATTTTAATCTAATAGCTTTCGAAAATAGCCTGAAAGGACGTTTGCATTTTTATTCTATATATATTCCCATTTCATATTCCCCAGCATATGATTTTTTTTCATTGTTTTGAATGACGAAATGAGTCTGCCGTTCGCCTGATGGTAAGCGATACGACCGATAAACAGTAGAAACACCAACACCTTGAATTACAAAGTATTGTTTGGTATTTCACTGCGTTCGCCATCCTGAGACATGATATGTTAAGTCACATTATGTCCAGTAGTTACACTGACTACTATGTCGTTCAAACCAGAACACAATTGTGACTACAAACAGCTGCGGCGGAAATAGACGTTGCGGTGGTACCTACCCAGGCGGACTCTCACATATGAGAAATCTACATATTATGCACAAGTCGCTTCTTCAAACTGGACATTGGCAGAATTGTTGAATGATACAGCCAATCAAAACAAATTGGAACATGACATTAGCTATTATTATTGTATAAAGGCATCTTGGTCATGTCCTGTGGTATTGTTATTGTTTCCTATGACATCATTGAGTACAACAAATGTATTGCGTTACTTTTACAAAAATACAGAAAAACTGATTTAATAAATTAATCTATACTCACTATAATATAAAGCTGAAGAATTTACAACATCGTATCCATCGAAAGTGTGTCGAGCAGGGTAGTGTACCTTATACTCAGAATATCAAAACGATATTCGTTGAAGGTCATACAGGTATACGCGCCGACCTCGACACCTGAATGAAGTAGAGGAGATGTATGAGGACATAAGTCGGGCCATACATACTTCCAAAACCTACTTCAATGTTGTTATGGGGACTTCAACGCAAAGTTAGGCATGAGAAGCGATGCAGAGTTGAAAGTGGGGAAATTTGGACATGGGCAACGGAACCTCAGGGGTCAGAGGCTGGCCGACTTTCTCGAAAAAGAGGACTCTTTGCGATGAACTCTTTTCCAGAA
>NW_023595651.1:0-1000 GCF_014839805.1 Manduca sexta | reverse complement strand
TGTGTAATGTCAGGTGTAAAAGCCACAAAACGCTAATTTGTTCTGTCCCTCTTCACTTACTATATCAGATTCAGTGGGGTCACAATACCGTGCCCGAAAGGAAGGTTATAAATTAATTGAGTCTTGAAATAAAGTCATAAGAAATAATTTATTAAAAATGCAATAAAAGGGAACACAAAACTGTTATTTCCGAATTTTCCGGGCGAATTGAATATAACAATATTGTTTCTCATATTGATATGTAGTTTTTTTTTCATAGGTATCTCTAGTCATTAACCGAATATCAGTTGACACTTGACTGCACTTGACTGTTGACATAGGCAGTATGGTCGAAGGACTATAGCCTGTCCTCTAAGGACGAATTAAAAAAAAAATGGACACTGGGACAGTACTTGACAGCACTTGACAGCCTTATCAGTAAAAAATTCAATTGCAATATTTTTATTTTTATCACATTGTTAAATTTACATTTTGCTATAAATATATAACATAATACTTTATGATTTTTGAGGACCACATTAAATATAAGTTTCCATTAATATTTAAAGATCTCTGTAGTTAATAACAATAACTATAAAGTTAATGAGAAATGTCTATAAATTATATACCTCGAGTAACGCAGGTAATTAAACTACTACTTTCATATTAAAGTATTAATTTAAATATATTTCTAATTAAATATATCTATCTTTACAGCTGGATGCTGTCAGTCTAGATAATCAAGTGGAAGAACTCTTGAAACAGCTAGTTCTGCAAGCAACAAAATTTATAGAAGTAAGTTATTCTTATTCTTCATTTATCACAGATAATTTATAATAAATTTACCTATCAAGAATGGTGATATGAGAACATCTCACATATCAAGAGTATGTTGATAAAAACTCAGATAAGTTATAACAATAGAGTGTTTTATGGGTGATGAATATTTTATTACTGCTATGAGGCCATTTATTTGATAAATTGTAAACTTATTGTATAGTTGTTTATAAGATACTCAAAA
>NW_023595650.1:0-15690 GCF_014839805.1 Manduca sexta | reverse complement strand
GGTTGCCTGAAAGTTTTGATTCTCAGCGCTTTTTCCCAGTCTTTACGACGTTTTGGATCCTTGGGAAATATATGGCTCCCTTGGTTTTACAGTCTGGAGCACAACACTGCGGCATATTTTAGTACGTTTTGTGTTTACGGTGATTGTTTACATAAAAATAATAATTTTGTATGGTATATGACAGTTGACAAGACAGAGATAAGGTAAGTCGATCATGCGACACCTGGTGGGATAAAAGGGCAGTTTATAATAATAATAATAATAATAATAATAATTTTATTGTAAATAACCGAATTTGTTTACAATTGCAATGGTTACAAATTATAAACTTATTATAAAAACAAAAATTAACATATTTGCCAGGGGTACCCAAACTAGGCTAGGCCTGTACTTGGGATACCAGAAACAATTTAAATATAAAACATAATTAGGTTTTCTATAATTTGTTTGCTAGGTGAGCACTAACAGTAAATAAAATTAAATAAATAACAAAATTGAGTGAGATAAGAACTTCTTTAAAACATAATAAGGTAAAAAGGTAGCAAAATAATAATAACTTATAATTTATTTATGATGTTACATAACAATAATTCTGTTTCTTCATAATTCAAATTAAACAGCCAGCTAACAATTGTATTTTTTATTTTAATAGGGCAATCGTTCTTGATGTTACAGTGTTTAGAGACGTTGTTATAGATAAACGAATGTGAGTAATTCGGAAATCTTTTAGCAAAGATGGATTTAACTGACGGAAGGTCTAACCTGTAAACTCTCCTCGACAATACTACATTATAATCATGGGAGTTATAAATATTTTTGTGTGCAGATACACAAGCTTTAAGTATGAATAATTGTCGAACCCTGAGAAGCTTCAATTCTTTATACAAAGCATCCGTGGGGACCTAAACGGTTTGGACAGCATGACCTTCAGAACGGCACGTTGTGCTCTTTCAATAAGTAGCATGAGTGATTTGGCTGCACCACCCCAAACACCAATGCAATACGCAATTAGGGACTGACAGAGAGAATAATAAATAAGTTTTAGGGTATCGACTCCGCCGGATCTACGTAATAACTTCATAATGCCAATGACCTTGCGAACTCTATTCGATAATGCTGAAATGTGACATTCAAAGTTCAGACGTTCATCTAGGATCAAACCTAGGTACTTAAAAGTCTTGGTTCGCTCCATGGAAACACAGTTACAAATGGATGGTGAGGAGTAGTCGCAGGTATGAATCTTGCAATGAGAGAGAGTGGAGGTTGTGTTCTGGCTGTCTTATGGAAACACATGTACTTTGTTTTACTAGTGTTGAGGGTGAGGAGATTATTTTGCAGCCATTTCGATATAAGATTCATGCCTTTTCAGCCGCGATGCGTGCACTTTCCCAGTCAACTCCGTGAAATATAAAAGCAGTGTCATCTGCATAACAGAATATTATCACCCCATTGATGTATTTAATTTATAAAGTCCATAATATAACTGACAATATTCATTTTTTTTTTATTTCAACATTCTTAGTAAAGGGGAATTATTATGTATGACTCTCAATCGGTTGTTCAACAAATAATTAATGAAAATAAATGAAATGAATTATTTCAAGAAAATAAAAACATAAAAAACCGCTAATCGCCGTTTTCAATAAATTATTCCAATGGCCTTTTTCAATCTATCGCGAACATGGATCAATCAGAACAAAGTTGTTTACATCCTTACAAATAATAATTATAGGTTTATTCCGGATATAGGATCGAAGATTGATTAGGATCGTGTATTGAAAACCGATGAAGAAAAAAACACGTCACTCACTTATCCCTGAACTGGTAGGTAAAATCTATAAATCAGGCACCCTGTAAACTTACAACTGACAAGTTGCGGCTGAAGAACTTATTGTATCCATAGGTATGAATAAATAAAAAAAAAACTTACAAGTGACCGTGTGGAGTTAGGTGTGGATACTCAGAACAATGACAAGCATGTGGATATATCATGTATAATGTTTTCTTTTTTTTTAATGTTCTGAGTATGATATTGTAACTTTGTCTTCGGAAATTCGATTATGGAATATTTTGCAATTATATTATTAAATGGGACTTAGCAAGACTCATGGAATTATTATTTCTTTTTCACAAGGGATAATTCGATAATAATATAAGTTTTTTATGCACTGTTCTAACAGCCGTAAACAAACTTGAGCACATTACCGCGAGGCGATTTATTTTTGGGTGTTTGTGGATTATCTTCAGATTATCAATAGTTATTTAGAAAGAAGTTTTAAATTCCGACCTTCCTAGGCAGTTAACTACTAGTTTACTAGATGGCGCTTTTGAGTATGTTTTATTTCAAATCTATAATATAACCTTCGTATTATATTTATTATCATTGGCAGTACCTAGTCATCTACTATATAATATATTATGTATTAGAATTACCGAAAAACTCACTTATAATAATAAAGATTTAATTTTGTCAAATATAAATATAGCGCCATCTAAAGATTGTACTGTAAATCAAATACAAACTTTGTTTATCAGCGTCGCAACTCTGATGAATAGATCGCCATCTAGTGAGTATTTTAAGTATTTTATGTTTACTATAAGTTTCAAGATTCTCCGTCAACTTACATGCTAGTCGGTCTATGAATCGACCTAATCGACAGACATTTGTAATAAAAGAAATTTTATCAATGTAAAATTTATTAGAATATGCTAAATATGTATAAAATAAGTAAGTATACAACTGTTTTGTATTACGTGCCTAATTACCTAACAAATTTAATTTATTAAGTTATATTCTGCTAATAGAAAGAACATGTTACAAATCAGGTTCTATAAAATACATCACAAATCACAAAAAGTAAGCTAGCAAATTTTAATTTGTTTAAATTTTTTATTAATGATAGTAAGAATATTCTTAATAATTCATTACCAATAATTAGGCTTGAGAAAAAATGTACTTTTGTAAATGTATAAAACAAAATTAACACAAACTGTAGCTAACCAGGTACTTTTATTTGACGTTAATCAATACATTTATTGCAGTATTATTTCCTTTCGTACGTCACATAGCTAGGAAAAATGAAATCAAAAATAAAAATCCTTAAGCCCTCATATTTTTAAACTTATAGATATTTATTAATATAATAGTAAACAGTTTCAAGATATATCCAATAATATCTTCACAATAGTGAGAAGTTAAAGCATAATCTCTTAGAAACTATGTCGCACACATTAGCGTCTAATAACTTATTGTCATTATCAAAATATCTTGCTTTGTGTACGATGACGTACAAAACAACAGGAGCTACTTTCACGATCGCTGGTTCGTATGAAATGTGGTCAATAAATTATAATCTTTGCACTTCAGTGAATGTAAAATATTCTCTAATATTAAACGCGTGTACAGGCCCGGTGGAATTTGTATAAAACATGGTTGTATCAGGTCCGTAATAGGAGACTATATTTATACACGAGAAACTTTCTCTTTAGCTGTCAATTGATAAAAAAGTGTCGCAAAATCCTTCTTGTAAATAATAGAATGTTGTGATTATAATAACACTTTTAATCAATAATGTAAAGAAATACTGTACAACTGGCAATAATTTTCTTAACACCCGCTCACGCGCCTCCTCAGCTATCGCCATAACAATTAACAATCCGACCATTCGTTTGGTGCTGCCATATTCCTAGTCTTGCCGCTTTATAATTAATAAACTTATGATGCTAATTTAAAAGACAGTATGTTTTATTATGTTTTTACCTACTACGCTAACACAAATATGTAATGTTGTAAATATTTAGTTTATGCTCGAAACGCAACTTCAGCTACCTACTGTTTCAAACATTTAAAAAGCTAATAAATTTGTGTACTTTAAATGCTCTTTTAATTATTATTTTTACTACAGTCTGTTCAAGTGTAATTTCATTGTAATGTGCTATGGGGTAGTTTTATCATATCTACTTAAAATGGCCGGGTAATATAAATATTGTTTGTTTTTTTTTATAAAACTGGTTTTACGACAAATTGAACTCAAAACTTCATAAAACAATCCAATTTACGCTACCAAGCTAAAGGTTAACGTTATAATTTTCAAAATCGCTTCAGGCTTTGATCATTAGCACTAAGTAATTCCTTTTGACTCCACGCGGATTGTCAATCACAATTAGGTTATACGTCACAATTAGGTAATACGCTGACCAATGTTCAGTCGACTTGTCTATTATAATTAAGCTGGTGGCAAACTGAGAGCTAAGGCAGTTTAACTTAGCTTGCATAGCTGACGTAAGGCCATTTATGTGATGCATAATACTATAAATATAAATACTAAAATATATTAATATATTTAGTTTGCAGTGAGGGTGTAATAAAAGAGGGTGGGTGAATGTTGTGTAAGAAAAACATACTTCCCACTGATTGTACACTTTATTTCTTTGTGAATACACTAGGTAACTTAGGTATTGAATCACAATGACGAGCACGCCCAGGACACGTTTGCAGCCCCTTTTATAATATTGAGGGTAGGTAAGTAATTTATCAAATACCCCACCACAAAACTTTAGAATGTTGCCCGAAAATATTTATAAATTTCACACAAAATGTATTTTTAATAATTGCTAAATAGTTATAGGCTAACAGTTGGTTGCAAACGAGCATGTGGGTCGACTGAGGGAAAGTGATCTCTTCTGTAAATCTTACCAAAGGAATCAACGATGCGTGCCCGGCCTTTGTGCTAGGAAATCGAAATAGGCTATTTTATATGGGAACAACAAAGTGACCTGCGTCTTACGGTTAGTCGAGACGGGACCAGATAAAATGTTGACTGATAAATGAGGATTACCCCTTCGTCAACACTATTATGACGGCTTGTTCGAAATCAGATATAAATTAGCTAATTTTGAACGCGACACTTACCTACGTGTGGAGAATTTTATACCTAAGTACTTCAGCGTGGCCGGTCTCCGGACGGATACAAATATTCTACCACCGGCAAAATACTTACCACAGATATTTTTAATTATAGACATTTTACAGATGTAGGAGGTATCCTCTTGTAGAGAAGATGCGACTCAGCCGTTGGACAGTAGCTAAGGTTATTTGTGTGAGCTAAGTTTAACTTAGCTGTTGGTCTGTAACTGCCTTGAAGGTTATGATTCGGAGCGATATCTAAGTTAGGGGATGCAAATTCGCTTTAATTTTATGCTCCACTATTAATACAGGTAAATATACAAAAATGTAAACTTTTATTTGCCTCAGTTGGAGGTACCTATTTCAGTACATGGTACATCTGCTTGCCACACCTATACAACCTATATACAACTAGCCTCATAGAAACACATTTGTAGGTCACAGCTAATTTAGAACGCCTATAGTCATTTCATTTTCATTATCAAAGTTTCGGGCCCCGGCCTGCGCCCCCGGATTTGGCTCCCACTCCGGCCCGGGTACAGCCATGACATTAGGGCTTATCGAACGCCCCCCGGATGGTTTATAACTTCCGTTTCCCGCGAAAATGGCGTCTCGCTTTAGCGCGGCGGACAGTGGGCTTTTACGCATTAACTCACATTTTAAATGCAGGTTAAAATGCATACGCGACAGTTAAATATGCTGCGGTTTTTGGCTGTTGTTACGAACATTACTGGAGTTAAGGATATTTTTGTTTAGGTATTTATTCGAAAGGCCTGTTTAACAAGTGTTTATTTGACAGCCCTGTATTATATACTGTCCCATTGTTGGGCACGGGCCTCCTCTACTACTGAGAGGGAATAGGCCTTAGTCCACCACGCTGGCCTAGTGCGGGTTGGTAGACTTCACACACCCTCGAATTCCTAATAGAGATTTTCTCAGGTATGCAGGTTTCCTCACGATGTTTTCCTTTACCGTTAAAGCAAGCGATAATTCACAAAGAATACACACATAATATTTTAGAAAATTCAGAGGTGTGTGCCCTTGGGATTTGAACCTGTGGATATTCGTCTCGGCAGTCCGTTCCACAACCAACTAGGCTATCGCCGCTTTTTTCGTATTCATATTATAACCATTTATTTCGGATCTTCGATTAATAAGCCTTTTGTATTTGCTCGGCTAATACAATTATGTGACGGATAGTATTTACTCAGAAGTCGGAATCACTATCATGTGTATTTGTTCTAAGGCCAGCGGCATATGCATAAATATTCCAACATTATTTGTAGTATGAATTCGGTTATATTAAACGACACTATTTGTTAGTATATGCCACGAAAAACTTGCAACGCTCACGTGAGTTTCTATGGCGGGTTTAACTTGTGTGTGCTAATTCTTAAGCAAAGACACTATTATACTTAATTTTATTACAAATATTGGCACTCGCTGATAACAGCGCCTTCCCGAATGTGGGAAGATCCTTGATGGAACGTTTAAAGATCTCGATGTTTCCAGAATGTCGTGGAAACTCGACAACGGACTTCAATTTGACTTCAGAGTGACCAGTACGAATTTTTCGAAAATGTTTTATAGACATCCATGGTATGGTAGCAATGTAACCAGAAAAGGATATACCTTGCATTGCTGATGTTATGTGAAGTGAAGTCCAAGGAAAATGTCGGCAAGGGACGAAAGTATCCGGTAATTAATTGCTTCTTCACGCTCCGCTTGAAGGAGCCCATGTAATAAGACGTGGGGAACACGTGTGCTGGAAAACTACTCCACAGCTTAGATATAGTCCGAGAAAAATATGAACCAAATTTCCAAAGGCAGCAATGTAAGTTATTATGTCGGTTTTCAAAGCAAGAATTCTTCGTGTAGCCCAAGCGAAGCCTCTTTAAAAGTCAACCATCTCCTCTTAAAATTTCGTTTACGTCCGTCCGTTCGTACTTCAATCGACGCCTTCAAATGTTACGCATTAACGACATTTTCCATATGATTTATAGCCGGAATAAAAACGGGCCGAAATTAAAACGGTCCGTCGTTGGGCGGGCGAGATGTCAACCGGAGTCAAAGAGTAGACTAAGCAGAGGCAACACTACGTTGATCTGGCATAATGTCTGTTTCACATAGCACTCAAAAGGAGTTCTTACAGTTTATCATTTCCAACTTCTCCCTATCTTTCTATTCGATTAATTTCGTTGCGGGATAATGATATATTAGTTTTCCCTGAGACTCGCCGAGCTTCACTGCTCGGTGTCTTAATGCGTGTCACTGCTGGTCCTGGCTTACAGGAGTTGTAGTGGTGGGTGTGAGGGCGGGAAAGTCTCGTAGTTTATCATTTCAGCCGGGAATCGTCCACTACTGGATATAGGCCTCCCCCATTGAGCGCTATAGGGACCGGTTCTGGGCCGCCCTCATCCATGGACTAACTAACCTACTACATTCCGTAGCTACCTAGATAAGTAACAGTCTCCCCTAAGGCAATTCTTGTGCGTTCGGTCTCCACATCGCACGCGGGGACATTTGTCGCTGCTTTGGGCACACAGTGAAGTGTGCATACCCCATGGTTGCTATTACACATAGAAGTCTATAAGGCTCGTGGACATTTCCTCTCCTAATCACTCCGCCTATCCTGTTACTTCCTCTTCCTTCCTCCTTTCCTCCCCTATTTCTCCTCTTCCTCTCTTCCTCCAGGGCCTCGCAGTCGCTAAGCCAGGAGGAACCAGTATACCGTTCGCAGATTTCCCTCGGTGTTGACTGCGGGGTCTGTACTTTAAATTAAAAAAAAAGATAACTTTTCCGCCACAACGTCCATCATCAGTTACAGTACTTACAGTTTCGTTAACGTATTTTTTAGAGAACTTTATATGCTAAGTTAATTTAGTTAAAAAGAAGAACTTTGTATTACGTTAGACGTAAAAATTATGTTGTATGTTTTTTTAAATGACCAATCATACGTAATGCTTCTAAAAGAAATAGGGAATCGACTGAGCACCACCTTTCGTAGGAAGTGCAAAAAATATACAGCCATTATTTTTAAAAGTTTATCATATAGTGCTGAACTTATATGCTCCTACAAGTAACGTAGACTAAGAATTTTAAAATTCTAAACGAAGTACCGTTCAGAAGCGTGTCACATCTGTAGATTATTCTCTGCCAGCGCTAGTGATTAATGGTCGTGAAGAGAAGTTGCCGACAGTATCGGTGCATGAGAACGCGTCAAGTCATACAACATTTGGGCGCAGCTAATACGGCCCGGCGTTGGACATAGTAAATTATTTTCAGAGGCGAGGTTTATTTATGCATGCAATACTGACAAATGATAGGGTGCGGCGACATGGTCAGATTATTAGGGAGGCGTTAGTATAATTTGTTTATGTTATCTTAAGTTCTGTTATTGGGTTTTTCGACTCAGTATCAGTTTGGAGTCTGGAATTTGGGCCAGAAATGGCGATAGGCTCGCGCCCTATTATGGGAGGCAATAAGCACGGTGAAAACTGGGAGCACCAGTTGCGCCTCTGCATGCCTGATAAAAGGCGTGAGTGTGTGTTGTGTTTAGTTTCACAATGCCTAGTAACTACACTGGCTACAATGTACAAACCGGTACACAATAATGCGTATATAATGTTGCATGTCGGTGGAAATAGACATTGCGGTGGTATTTACTTAGTTGGGATCAGTCAGACGAGAGACCCACCACAAAAAATTACCAATATGTTTGCGTGCATTTTGACATCGTAAATATTTCTGTACGACAACGGCGTCGAGGTCGCAGATCCGACAAGTGATATTGGATTCATCCTCAGTATCGACTCAGAATTTGGAATTGTAAACCGCTAGTAGCGAAAGTTTCGTCTTTATCACGAAGAACCTGACTGTTGAAATATGAGTAAATTACAACTTGAGCATGCTCGCGGTTTACATATTTTAATTTTCTGTTAAGACTTTGCAGCCTTATTGGTCACGGGGGGTCTGAGGTGTTGGTCATCCGCAAAGTCAAAGTTACAATATCCTACATTTTATAATTATACAACTTGTTAAAATTTAGCTGTTGGTGGTCCAATCTACGCAGAATGGGCTCACAGTGTCTTGAAGTCTGGCAGCCGGTTTTTCGGGTTCCGATATAATTAAACGTAGAACTGCATCCCAGGCTTGTGCACGCTTCCAAACATCTTCCCTATTGAAATTAGGATGTTTTTTAATTTCAATAGCCTTGTGAATCGTCCTAGGCGGGAATCGGTGTTCGTTATTGATATTTTTGTAGCTTCAATTACCAACAACGCAGTAGTATGCTCAAGTTGTTTGCCGGCTATTGTATACCGTATTAGTTGAGATGTTGAAGCACGACAACTCCCCCGCAAACCCTCGCATCGACTGGCTCACTGTCACGTACGGTTTACTCGCACGTACGGTTTTTTATATAGATTATAGAGCATCGGATTGTGAAGATATCTGCGGTGGCGGCCATATCTCATGCCGTATAGCTTTTGTGTATACAATTATGGGAGGTAAATGGCTCAGCGTAGGGAATGTCCAGGACTGTAGAGACTAAGGTCTGGTTCAAAATCTAAGGCACACATCTCACCGTTACTCATTCAATTATCGTTCGATTTAACGATAAAGGAAAACATAACAAAGCAACCTACATACCTAACCTAATATTTAAATACTTACCGATTACAGACAAATTGTCACGAATACAAATTTAACAGCTTATTCGGGTGTATCTTACTCATAATTCAGTTGTACTAGTATACAAATTCGTCAAGTTATTCGCTGAATTATTCGCCGATAGTCTAAATGAGGCATAAGAAAATACAGTCATGTACTGCATTATTTTGTGGCACGTTGAAAAGATTTACCTTACTTATGAGAGGTTTATGGTTACAACATACAATAAGGATGATATTCTTCTATGAGATATTGTACCCAAGTAACGCTAAACCACTCAAGTTAACATTGATTTATAGTTTGATAATATCACTGTGAGGACTCAGCCAGTCGCAATTTGTAGGGAAACGCGAAGGATCCCGTTCGTTCGAAATGAGGGATCTTGTGTGTATTACGAGAGAGGGCTTGCGGTATTTTCTTTATGAAGGCAAATTGTTATGAACTTTTAAATTGTTCTTTGTTGTATGCGTATAGAAAGCCCTTTATTAAATTGTTTATTATATCGACGGATAAAATATATCTTGGGTGTATTTTATATTTTATGTACTTAGTGCTTGATTGTATTGCGTAATGGTATGACGTTACCTTGGGTTCAATTTCTGCGTCTGGTAATAATATTTTCTCCACAGTGTTATTATGAAATTAAAATCCGTAAGTTGCCGTCGTATGCTATTGAGTAACCTTACTATTTAGACTCCTCTATAAAAAGTAAATACTGACGCTAAATTTAAAACAACAAAACACCAAAAGCAGAAAGTCCCGGCAAATATATTGCGAATATAAATTACATTAACGTATTATCCCGGGTCTGTTAAACGGCAGGCCTTAGGGAGAGTAAGGAAGCACCCGAAAAATAGCCCGACAAAATGCTAATAGCGAACGATTTCTTATACATCCTTTCCACTCACTTCTTTCCAAAGGTGGCCCTTTACACATTTTTTAAAATAATATATCACCGACATGAATTATTCTAGGTTAAATTAGATATATTAATATTTAGTACGTAAACTGTGGTTTTATAAATACCTGCTACTGCTATGTGTATCCTTTATTTTCTAGAACACATGTTTTCGATTATAGTTATTGTCCTAGAATTATTGTTACGCGCCGCTATCCTAGCCGATGACATCGGGCGTTTCCGAAGTATTCGGCTGCGCGGGCAGGCTGGCAGAAGAGAAGATATGTCACGGCGACTATTCTATCTAGTTTATTGGTCTCTGTATTCTATTATTATCTCTCTGGCTGGACGTTGTCAAAAGAATGTCTAAAATTGTATTCTGTAATTATTTTGCTAATATAATGTTTACTGTAAAAGAGCGTTTTACATTCAGAAGTGGGATTATACAAATGATAATTTGAAGTTACATTGAATTCGAATGTGAAGAGAACTATCGGAATAAATCTGTGATGAATCATTGAATGCCAAAATTAAAATTACCAGATTCTCAGATTTTTAGTTACCATGGCAACGTCTACGTCTGTTGAAGTAAATATGTTGGGAATGCATATGGAATTGATGTCTGCACATTAGTACGATTAACGACATTCATAACAAAACTTCGTTATGCCTGCTGCTTGGCTCACTGGAGAGGGTGTTTTCTTAGAAACTAAATCATTGGAGACAGGAATGACTGGAGTCATGTGAAGTCAAATTAGTGGCGCAACACTTCAGGCTGACAATGCGAACGTGCGTAACTGTTTATTTTATTTAATCTGATCTGTCTGTGGCCGTGAGCCTTTTGATAATATTCTATCTGCAGCCGTGACCATTTTGATCATATTCTGTCTGTAGCAATGACCATTCTGGTCATATTCTGTCTGTAACCATGAGCATTCTGATCATATTCTGTCTGTAGTCATGAGCATTCTGATCATATTCTGTCTGTGGCCATGAGCCTTCTGATTATATTCTGTCTGTAGCCATGAGCATTCTGATTAGAGTTACTAGGTCCTATTTGTTTGAAATCGGGCAACAGGTATAACAAATCGGGATCCAGGTTGAAGGTCGAAACACAAAAAAAAGAAAAAATACTGCAAGTCATACTAATGTTGGTTTTCATTGCAATTTCTGTTTTAACATCGAATCATAGATCACGGTACAGTCGCGTCTCTAAACAACAGAACAAAATAAAACTATACCTACAGGGCTAGTGATGTGATGTGTTGTTTATTTTTGATAATAATGTTTTTGATAAATTTATTGATTTTCGACATTTAATGTCCCAATCAGTCGCAAATCGGGACGCGTCTCCAGAACTCTGATAAACGGGATATTCCGCGCACATCGAGACACCTGGTAACACTACGTCAGAACATACTCTGTCTGATTTGACTGCTTTATTTTACTGATCTGCTTCATTAATTCTGTTTTACTTAATTTCTTTTCTGTTTTTCTAGTTCTGTTTCTGGTTTAGTGTTTATATTTAATTATAAACTATATATAATATCTGTGAATTCATTAATCTTACATGGAAAGCTTACAGTCTGACATAAAGAGATTAAGCTACAATATACGGCAGGAGTACAATATTATGTGATTTGTGGTATACGAGGTTCCAAAATCCAGTCAACTGTGTTGATGTATAAATGCAATTTAGGAAAACAGAGTAAAGAAAATAAGACAGAGCAAACGTTGTTGTTTAGAAATGTAATATAATAATATAATATAACATACATATCTTCTGTTCCAGATACCCTCACTGATCTGGTTTGGAGCATGATAAAAAAAACTATTCTGTCTGTACTTGGACTCTGGATAAATTGAAAAGCACTGGCTTATTAATTGAAATGTTTGGTATTCTTACATAGCACTTACGCAATGGCTCTGAACAATTGATGCTCTCTAAGTATACTAATAAGGTACAATATGTGAGCAATATTTCTGCGAATGAATAAGGGTACAATATGGTGACTCTGAAATGGTATACTGGATTGTGTTGCCGTACTAGCTGTAACACTAAGCTTGGTTGGTTAACCTTCGCTCAATTTTTTTGATAAACAGTGGGAATGGTAATCTGAGATTGCAAAAACATTTGTATTTGTCTTTGAGTATTCTTGCAATTTTGAAGTGTACCATGGTGGTGGTGGTTTATTGTTGGTAATAACATTATGAACAAAAAAAAACGTAAAATATCAGATAAAACCTTACGACTGACATATATTATACTGCTTATGATAAGTTATTTTCTGTTAACCTGTTGAGTTGTAGAAATATTTTAACCGTGGTTTTATCGAGCAGACATGCACAAGGAATTCATGTCATGATGATACTTCAGAGATGGATGTCTTCTGATTTTAGTGGGTCATTAGAAGCTGATGTTTTAATCAAATAGTTAAAAAAGTATGTTTAGAGTTCAGTTATTGTCATTTTGTATATATGTAATTATATGGCGAGAAATTACAAGTAGTGTTATAATAATAAAAAAAAAGTTGAAACATATTCGGTAGAAGTAGCGACGGATGTGTGCTTCAGTATCGATACTATTTACGGAGCCCAATTTACGGAATGTAAAATTGACATTACCGAAAATTATGTACAAATCCTGGTTCCGATGAGTTGCCAACATTGTGTAATGCATATGAAAATTGCTGTAGTTGTTTTATTCCATGTTGGCCATGTTCTCTCTGTGCTGGTTGTTTATATAAGCGGAACATACACGTGTAGCTAACGCTGTACTTGAGTAGTGTAATTGTAAATCACATGTCTCCACATCGGCTTCGATCGCCAGTGACAGTTTTTTATAAACACTGGGGTAACGGTTAAGTCTGCTGGTTCTCTTAGTTGAATCTGGTCCAGTGTCTTGGTTATGCCTGCGATATAGAACCACTTTAGCGAGGACTTTATAGATATTTGACATCAAGTTGTAGACCTATAGTTATTTATTCAAACTGTTAAGATTTATAGTCTTCTTAGTGTTTCTTATATTTTAAATAATATCCCATTTAGGAAGTGTCTTGACACGCGTGGCTTAACTGACTATTCGACTCATAGTTACGGGGTAGACTGCGCTTTCAATTGGTTTTCTGTTATAACAAACGAAAGTTTTGAAGATCCCGAGATCTCTGTCGTATTTTTAGTTGTTTCGTCCGATTTGATCTTGAATGTTGCTATGCTCTCTGGAGTCCGTCATTCATCGAACATATTCAGAGATTGGTATGAGAGCCCAGAAGCAGTTTCTGTATCATTTTTCACACGTGAATAACCACTGCCACAGTTTACAAAGCTACGAATCTAGACTTGCTCAATTTAAAATCAGTTTTTTGAATAAAGACGCGAGATGGCAGATATCATTTTTTATTTTACAAAAATGGGTTAACGTTGACATTGATAACTCTGTTTTGTTAATGAAACTTAATTTTGCTGATTCTCGTTCTGGCAACCGTCTCCATAACAGAGTGACTTTCAACTTGCCAACACGGCGAATCAATTATAGTCATCACTTGCCTTTGTGGCGAATGTATCAGTCCACAATAATATGCTTCAAGAAATTTGTATTTTAGCGGTAAAGTACCTCAGATTAAGAAACTTGGAATAATAAATTCTGTCCCTAATTTGTGACTTCAACTAATTCGTTATTACTAATTCAAACACAATGTAACTTGTTTCCTAATTTACTTTTATTGCATGTAGAGTTCACTTCTCGAAAGTCGTGCACCCAGTTCTGTTGCTAATGTATCCGTTCTTAATTTGGAGTCTGTACATCTTATGTTATCGATTAGGTTAGAAGAGCTAGTAATAAAAAAAATGTTCTTTTCAATCTTCTTGTGTAGTCGTATAATAGTAATTGTTGTCCACTGACTTGAAATTAATTTATTCTTAAGACCTCAGTCAATAACTATGTGAGTGTAGGTGTTAATAATGTCCCTGTTCTCGATGAGAAGTTCATTGCTGATGTTCTCTGCACCTGGAGTTTTATTTGACTACTTTTATGTTTCAGAGATTGTCTCCGGTACCGGTTCTTTAATGGTCGGATCTGTTGTTTCTGTAGTATTTCTGCATGTGTATAATTCTTGGATGCATTAAGTAGCTTTGATAGAGACTCTCGTATTGTGGTTTCTATTATGCCGTTTTTATCCTTTATGCTGGGGATCTAATCTCTTTTCGCTGTCTGTATTTTCCCGTCTTTTTTCTTAATGCCTCTGGTCGTTTGAATGCATTTTTCTGTGTTTATAATCTGGAAGCATGGCAATCTTCCGCATGTTAGTTTTAAATATTTTATTAATTTCAGTTATGACTTTTCTAACGCTTCTTGCCTTTATGCTGTGTTACTCGTAAACCATTTGATTAATTGATTTGATTGAGTTGGTATATGTTGCGTATGCTTATTTATATGTATGAATCGTGTGCTGATAAGTCCTTATTGTGTTTTATTATCTTGTGTGTTAACTTCCTTTGCGACTTCTATGGAGTTCTTTAGTTGTGCTTCTCATTCCTTTTCATTTGCTGCTGTCTTACTAATTGGAGGTTTTGCTTTGAAAGGTTTAATTGTTCTGGGTGTTATTTTAAACTTAAGTTTGGTTCTCAGCATTCTATGATTGCTACTAGTATTCAGCATTAACTGTATGTAAACTTGGATAAATAGAATGAAGGTCTTTGGTTGCTGGGAATGAAGTAAGGAAACGGGGTTTAGGTACTAACGAAAAATAAATTATATACACATATAGCGTGAAAGTTAATTGCAAAATGGATAAGTTGTTGGATATTGTGGATACGCAAGACTTGATTGGTTTATTAAAGAGTTAATCGATCAGAAATAGTTAGTGATTTACTGGTAAAAATGTTTAAAATATAAGTATCCGATTCAGTTCTGCTTTCTCAATTTATTTTGTGAATACCTTTGGTATTCACTTTGCAGGATGGCCGATGTTACGCGCCGCTATCCTAGCCGATGACATCGGGCGTTTCCGGAAGTATTCGGCTGCGCGGGCAGGCTGGCAGAAGAGAAGATATGTCACGTGGCGACTATTCTATTATTATTCTCTCTGGCTGGACGTTGTCAAAAGAATGTCTAAAATTGTATTCTGTAATTATTTTGCTAATATAATGTTTACTGTAAAAAGAGCGTTTTACATTATGTTTTCATATCATAATATGTTGCATACATGATTGTAAC
>NW_023595649.1:0-2048 GCF_014839805.1 Manduca sexta | reverse complement strand
TCTCTTCCTAAGCTATTGCAGTCGCTTAGGCGAGGAAATCCGGTATCCAGTTCGCAGGTATACTCCGTAACTGCAGGGACGCCTACTAAAAAATCTTGATAATTGCAGCGAAAACATTTAAAAACCTTTATAGATCAATTTCGATTAAAATCAATCACTTATCATGCTGAAGTGTCCTCGATGTGACATGACCAATCTATACCCATCAGTCACACTCGTAAATATTGTCATGTTTTATTGATCAATAACTGATTGCGACCCGGTGGAATTTCGATTACGCAGAATAATTGGTAACTCCAATTAAATTGTGGAAAAGAGTCCTAAAGGATATCGTGCCTGTCAGTCAGTCAACGTAGTTTAAGTAGTTCACGAGCAAACGGATTCTGTTCCTATTCTGTCTGATTGAAGGATGTTTGATATTGATGGTTTTAAGGAATCTACCCACTATACCGTTTCATACTATGACCGTGCTAGGAACGTGTCAATCAAAATAATATTTGTATTGATATTTGAAAAGTATCAGACCATATCCACTAGACCGTTCCGTCACTGACCAACACCGTCACTATGCAAATTTTGCTTGTGCCGCTACACTCCGTGCATTGCACGTGACGGGGCCAGGCGCTGCACTACGGTCACTAAAAGAGTTAAGCGCATGGATGATCATTGTTTCCAGCAGTAAGTTTTTAAATCCGTTAACTAAAGTAAGAAATACCGTCCAAAACCCGTCAAACATTTTCAATTTTCCCGTCACAACAATCCGTCAAAAAAATCTAAGAACTACATAGCTTATCTATAACTCTGTAAGCCAAATAACACCAGATTTATGTTTGTATTACATATTGTTTCGGAATTTTTAAACTACTGTAATAAAATGTTATTAATTAATACATGAAAAGAAAATCAACAACTAGAGTTCAGTTACGCACTACAGCACCAGAACTTTTAAGTCAACTGATCGATTCCTCTACTAGTTTAATTATAATATGAATCCGTCAGCCATCTCTCTGTAGTCGGTCCCTCATGACTGAGGATCGTGGTCACTATGGATTTACAGAATTTAGAGCGAATTATTTGTCTCCAACGGTTTCTGTTCATAGCATCTTCAACTAATTTGTGGAACTTGGTGGCAGACAAGTCTTAAATATGGTCTGTCCATCCAGGTGGTGCACGGCCCTTCCCGCCACATCTTGGGGGAAATCCCGTCAAATTGGCAATGCTGGGTATGTTACGCAGTTAGTACTTCTAGTGACTATAGTACTCAGTGTCATGTTTTTGTTTGTGCCTAATATGTTCATAGCACTAGACATAGTTTCATAGACTGCCTCGGTGGCGTAGTTGTACTGCATGCGCGGTACGGCAGCGCTCTGAGGTCCTGGGTTCGAATCCCAGGTCGGGCAAAGTGATATTTGGGTTTTTCTGCTCAGTATCAGCCCGGAGTCTGGAATTTGTGCCCGATATGGCGATAGGCTCGCCCCCTATCACATCATGGGACGGAACACACTTGGCGAAAAGTGGGTGCCATAGTTGCGCCTCTGCATACCCCTTCGGGGATAAAATGCGTGATGTTGTGTGTGTGTGTGTGTGTGTATGTTCATAGCACGGTCGTGATATGATCTGATTATGTAGAGGGACTTCTTTAGTGTATATTGTTTATAGCCGATTTAAGCTAAAAGTACGATAAGGAAAAGATGTAGGTTATTTTACCTCTTAAAGTTAGTTATTACGGAATCCTGATGATAAACAAGTATGTTAGTTCAACACATTCCGACATACTTTTACACACAATTTTTACAAAACATCCTTAATATTATTCTTATTTTAACTAACACATACCTCATAATAAATACTAACAATCTTTACTAGGTTACTAAACAGGATGAATACTGAATGGGATCTCCACAGAGTGTGAAACGACCAAATTTATTGTGTACACAACATGGTGACACTTTTACGATAATTTAAGTGGGCATGCGTTAAATAGGGTACTATTATTGTTAGGCGTAGTAAACAGTCAAAATATGAGGTCAACGACTTGTACAGTGTAA
>NW_023595648.1:0-18769 GCF_014839805.1 Manduca sexta | reverse complement strand
TATTGTAATAGAAATTTGATGCATTGTAATTGTGCCTTAAAATTTCTGTATATGACTTGAATTTAAAAGAGAATAAAATAACTCAGTGGCACTAATATAGGTAGTAAT
Organism: Manduca sexta; assembly: GCF_014839805.1. Taxonomy (NCBI): domain Eukaryota; kingdom Metazoa; phylum Arthropoda; class Insecta; order Lepidoptera; family Sphingidae; genus Manduca; species Manduca sexta. Next base: position 18,661 of record NW_023595648.1, on the reverse strand, counting down.
TTAACCTTGTGTAATACAGGATGTGATAAAAAGAAGATTTAAAACTTCAATACATTCATAGGGTGATTGTAAATGTTACTCTAAAACACTGTTTTGGTCAACTAATTGGATAAGTAAAGCTTGTGTTAGTTATTTGATACATGCTCTGAATATTATATGGCTTCAAAACATGGTTTTGGGTTATGTCGATTTGTACCTTTTATTTGAATGCTTGGAATTATTATCACAATAATTTTGCATAGTTTATTTTATCTTTGTATGTGATTTTAGTGTGTCACATTGATGCAGTACTTATTCATTGTGATGAGAAATGAAAAATAAAAATGTGTTTTGAAATTTGATTTTTTGTTTATAGATTTTTTAAATCTATTTTAGAAATTACGGTTAGGTTCCACTAAACTGAAAGCGCATTACAATACTTCAGAAACTGATGAACATAAAATATTATTTTTGTACACAAATGTGTTTCATCCGTCTCACTTCACCACTGAAAATGCTAAATTAAAATTTTGTTAATGTGAAAAGAGTTATCATAATAAAAAAATATAATTATAATTAATATAATTTTGTTTTTATAAAATGATATTATGCTCCTTTTAATATAAGAATCTGAAATATGTTAAATTATAAACAAGCTTTATAGCTATCGCTTTTGTTCAAGCTAATTAGCTTGTATCTGTTTTAGATGCTAATTAGGATTTATCTATTCTGAGGTTTAAAATAGTGTAATAGCACATGAAATGACTAGCTCAACATATATTTTGGTTATTTTCTAACCTTATATAAAAAAAAAAACATTAAGATCCTAAATAATTATAATGTGGTGTCTAGAGACTACTTTTTTCACAGAAAATTCCACATAATTTTTTATTGTAGAAAACTATTTTAAGACAGATTTGTAAGCAGATGAAATGTAAAATGCCTTCACTCACATTATAGTCAATGTATTATGACAATTACTTAGTATTTATATTTTTGAATGCAGATATTGATTTCCTACAATTCCTATTTATTTAAATAATTTCAACTAAGACCAGTTTTTTATAAATGCCAATATTGCCAAAGAAATTATATATTGCCAACTTTTAAAAAGTGAAGGGATAAGAGATAATTATAGGATATGTGATATGAGGAGGATGATGAATATGTTTGGTCCTTGATAAATTTAATTCTTAATCCAATATACCTACAGCTATTGTTGCCAGATGACTCCCATATATCTCCAAAACAATGTGAAAAGGTCTCAGAAATGAGCTTTTGGACAACATAAATACTAAATAAGGGACTGAAAAAAGGGTTCCTGGGCTTTCCCTGTTAAATATGGTTTAACTAAGAAATACACAACAGTTTCCTGTCAATTGAGTAAATTTCTTTGCCTACTGAGTACCGCCAAGTAATTTATTTTCCTTATTTTTGTCGCATGGTAGTAAAAAAAGCCCAAATTGAGGCAACAAATAACTATGTGACTATGAAACTAAAAAATAAATAACAAAATTATGCTAGTATTTTGGAAAGAAATTAAAAATAATCATTATATTTGCACTTATAGTGCTTAATTCTCAAGTGTTTTATGTATCACATTTGACCCGAAAACCTTGATTTTTTACTACTCGCACTGCATTTGGCATTGAAGAAAAATAAATAACTTACGAAAATTTTCTTGAAAACTGCCGCGCGACCGCCTGTTTACGCGACCTTAGACGACGTTTAGCGAACACCGAACGCCCAATATTTACCGAATGAGTTTATAGAAAAATCAATGAGGTGCCGTATAGACAGGGCACAGATGACTTCCCGTATACTATACCTAGGTATACACGAGTGAGTCCTTGGACGTTGCCCGGTGGAGGCCACAGCCTCGGCTGACGATCGATGTTTTTAATTTAGAATTTACTTCACACTGATTGAAAGATCCGAGATCGTTATCACAAGTACAACCACGCGTTGATAACTGAAGTGACAGTATGCGGTGCGTTTATAAATCTTGCTACAAATGTAATCAGCTGTGTCCGGAAATTGAAGTTCGCTACAAAAAAAATGTTACATAAAATACTATATATTTCTTTATAATAATTGTACTAAAAATCTGAATATTGTAGTAAATACAGAGCTATGATGGTTATGATATAAATAAACAAAATATATTTGAATTGAGAAGTCGAGGTGGAGGCAAAAATTAGATTATAATATTATGTTGTGCACCTTGTGGAGCGAATTGCTTAAACTGACAATATATTTGTATTGTATTTGTTAAAATGACAACTTTTACCTTATATTTACTAAGTATTCTTAATATACTTATTATTTTATTAACTAATATTATAAATGCGAATGATCGGATGTTTGTGAGAAGTAAACACTGAGACTTCTGAACCGATTTGAATGAAATTTGGCATAGGTACTCAAAGATCGTGTCCTGGATTAGTATGCAGGCTACTTTTTATCCATTTAAATTGTTTCTGTGGAAAATATTTAAGTTTCTTATCTGATTTTCTAAATAGATGGTGCAGTTGTCGTACAGATGGCGCTATGTATAGCTACAGTCATATAGGAACTTTTGTAGTGAGGAAGGCTTTTCAAGTAGGTGAAGCCAGCAGTAGCAATTAGAGTACGTAAGTACTTTCCTAACAAGAAATAAAACATTTTTCATTTTGTTTATTTTATTCATAAATAATTATTATTTATTTTAAGTACTAAATCGCTTCTGAGATTTCCGTATAAGTATTTTTGGAAATAGTTTCTTTGCATAAAATAAGTAGTTGTTTTTCACAGTTTAGTCAAATTATTTTGTGATATTTCTTCTATCTTTATTAATTCCTTTTTGAGATGGCGCCACTGGAGATGCTAATTTTCGATCATCGGGCAGGAACGATGCAACTATTGCAGATGCTGGAAAAATAAATTATAGATATAAATAGGTGGAGACGTAGTAAGACTATCAGTTATCACGCGTAGCTTGATGTAAATCAATGGTTCAAAATTTGAATTCTCCTCAATGTTGCTTTTTTATGAGTAGTAGTGATGCTTACCATCGGGTAAGCGGCTTAGGTACTCGTTTATTCATTCAGCCAAAAAATAAGAATTGAAATGGGCAAACGAAATACTTGACTTAGTAGTTAATCATTATAAGCTTGAACCACCGCGTTTACCAATTTCAAGAATATTTTAAAACAAAAAAATGTATGTACAGAAATTGAAATAGCATACGATTGGATTTTATACTCACAAGCGTAAACAGTAGTGAATACATAGAAGCCAGCGTCGCAGTTGGTCGAAAACAATACGTTCAAGATCTGTACGACTGCGAAAGTTACTATGCGTCCGCACATCATTGGCAATGCTATGGCCAACGCTCTGAAAGTAAAATGAACCTTTTGGAAAAAATACGATGTAATCAAATAAGTAGGTAGGCAAGTAAGACCAATAGTAGGTCATGTACCAGTGGTCATTGGTTACACTTTACATATGTCTAAAATAATGGTATCTGTTCACTTAAATAGAATAAAAAACATAATCAAACTCATAGTAGAAAAATTAAGAAACGGTATTTTTGTTTTAGAGACGTTTAGATTTTGTAATTTTACCAATTGTTTCACAGAAACTCGCTGTGAACGACTGTTGCTTCTCGTGTGGTAACCGAATACGAAGGTTGTAACAACCCTTCGTGTTTTAATCCCTATTCCTTTCCTTTATAACCGGTATATTCATGATTCTTCTGGAAATGTACTTAAATGGTGACCCACATACTCGTTTGCTGAAAAAAAAAAGTTGCCTACACCTGCAAATGTTTCACATGTTTACCTCAAATTAGTTGGGAACAAGGCAACGATGACAGCAGTATACAGCCCGATGACAATGATGCCCACTAAGAATATTCCGAAAAGCGTGATACTGCCGTACGCGTTGGGTACGACGTTGATTAGGATACCACAGACTCCGCACACAGAGCTGATCACCATCACAAGGTTACGGCGGCCGACTCTGTTGACTACCTGGGAATAAAATCAATATGCTATGCTAATATTTTAAACGAATTGTTTGGACTAAAACTGATCATTAATTCACCACAGCGCCATTTCAATAATATTCTTAACTTTTTCACAATTCTGAATGAAAAATGAGCAATGAGTCAGCCGATATTAATTTATCTCACACTATCAAAAGAATCACGCAGCCGGTGTTAAAAGAAGAAAGTAAAAGTGTTTGCTAGGTGTAAAGGTTTGGGTCTTTAGGTCTGTGTAGGTTTCACCGAGTTATGCGTTTGTGAAACTAGCTTTCACTTATAATATTTCCAGGCTGCTACAATTTCGCGATCACTTCTTGCAGAATCTATTTCTATGTTGAAGTTCGTTAACGCATTTACGTTACTTCTGGAGTAACATAGTTGTATTTAAAGGGGAGACGGGTGGTATGTGAGCATCCACAGGATTTCAGGCAGCTTACTACTTCTATAAATTTATAAAATGATTCCTAGCCCAGGTCACAGACAACGACTAGCTGCGCTCATGGTCGAGGGCGGCGATAATTTCGTCGGTTGAACCACTTGTATATATGCCTTGCTAATAGAGTAATGTATAATGTAACAAATTAACGGATATAAAAATAATTACCAGACTCATAAGACTGTTGACAACGGACTGTAATACTCCCACCAACAGCACCATAAGAAGAGCGGTTACGTTGAGGGCGCACGGCACTGCGTCAGGCTGACAACATAAATTATTACAGGTAGGTAGTTTGTCAAAGTAACTTACCTAGAGTACTACAAAACAGTTGATGGATTGCGAGAATTGTTTGCTTTTGTGAGCTTTTTGCGATCGTAATCTTTATGCCTTACTGGTAAAGTCCATTGTTAGTGTATTTCTTTATATAGTAACTGAACTCTTTATTGCTTCCAGAGACAAATGAGGACGTTAAACAGGTTTCACATGTTTTTTAATATTTAATATATTTTTTAAACAGCCTAAAGTATCATGACGACCAAAGATTAAAAATTTAAATGCTTGTCCCCTTACATCTGGTTCGACAGGATTTTCTATACCTAGCCGTAAGACCCCGCATACTGTCAGGTTGGTACCTTCCCCTGTTTCAATCATACTGACAAACTGATTCAGTATCGTCGGAAGCCACACTGCGAAGGCTCCAATTCTGAAAAATCACGTTTCATTAGCAGCAAAATGTTCCACGGGTCCATTAAAATTCATTAGATGAGTTTGAATAATATTGCTATGTAGATGGAATCCATTTTGATCTTTGGCTAGCGCCACGTCCAATATCCATGGTGCAACAATTTCTGGGGTGAATTTTCGCGAGGGGCGGAGCGAGGGGCTGCTACCTTAACCGCTATAGTTAGAAGGAAATTTTCTTAGGAGAATGTCTATTATTTTTGAAGACGTAAGGTACATTCATAGATTTTGAAAAATGCCCGTTTCAAAAATCGACCCTATCTACTGAGCTTAACAGTTTGATTTTCATCATTCTGGATAGCGTAACGTTAATATATCCTAAGATCAGTTAATCCAACATATTTGGTAAGTCGTCTTGCTAGCCGTAAACGTTTTTTTTGTTTTTAAGCAGATTAATGTTGGCCTATAGCAAAAATGCATTTAGATAATATTATGTTGCATGAAAGTAAAGCTTTGTTTTTAGGAACAATGTCCTGATGATTAAAATCCCTTCAACTAAATCTGGATAAGTTATATGGAAGGACGAGTAGGCCTCTAGGTCAGTGGTTGATTTGTGTCAATAAAACTTCTTACTGTTGAAAGATGAACAATGACATCATTATGAGTGTGTATTTGAGAAGTGGCGCCTGGAACAGTGGTACTATCTGATCCTTTGCCGATGATTGCTCTTCGCTTTTCTTATCTAGATTTACTGCCAGGCTCTTCACCTGAAATACAAAATAGTATCTAGGTAATAACACAGAAATTATAAACATTAATAGCTCTCAATTAATTAAACTTTTGAATTGCATAATGTAAGATTTTTGTATTAAAATATTGTTAACGCTAGCTTAAGAACGACTAGACGGCTATAAAGAGGTGGAAGCAGTACCTCATAGGTATATGGGTAAGAATCAATAAAATGTCGACTGATGAGAGATGGTTACCCTTCGACACTTGACACAATTATGCCGGCCTGTTGGAACCAGATATGCACAAACTGATCTCGGAACACGACACACTTACGTGGGCCACTATAGTGGGTTTAAACACCTTGTACGGTGGTCGCTATCCGAGTGGATATAAAATATATCCTACCACCAGCAAAAGCAAGCAACAAGCGGCCTTAGGTGCACTCATTGCTTAAAGACCATATTTCAATCCTCTGATAATATTATTTGGATCATATTTCTGTACACAATATCAATCAATAGTTATCAAAACATATCGTTTTTTAAAAACAAAGGTACATATTGTCTTACCGGATATTCTGCACGAGATCTCATGTTATTCACTCTGTGAATTGCGATTATATGTTGCAAAGCTTGTTCCCTATCTCCCTTGGTGTAGACAAATTTGGGGCTTTCTTGCATGAAGTATAAGCAGATTGCTGCGACAATGCTCGGCAGAGAGTACACGATGACGAGCGTCCGCCAAGAATTCCAGTAGATGCCCAATATCGGGAGGTAGTTAGAGAAGCTCAGAGGGATGATGGGTATGGCCAAAACTAATTCAGATAGTTAAATTTATTAAAAACCATTGGACCAAAACTAAGTTTTCAAACACTTGATTTTTATTAATTTCTTCTTACCTGCCATTACACCCTGTGAAAGCAGAAAGATACTGGTAACTAACAGGACTACCATGTTACGCCTTACCATCGGGACGCTCTCACATAATAAAGCCATGAACATCGTATATATACCGGAGGCACTGAAAACAAAGAGCGTGGTTAGAAACTTAGATCATTAGTCAAAAAAAAAAAAAAAACGTTTATTGTATACGAGAGTAAAACCGTGTTGTTTTTTGACTAATTTAATATGTCTCGCGTAAGTTTTAAAAATATTATAACTTAGATCATGTGTAGAAGGCTGAAAGCGCATGTCGCTTTATATGGGAGGCATGGTGTGACACAGCGTTCCCGCACAACTGCGCACGTGCACATATATAGCTGCGCAAGTGTGTGTCCCTACGTCATGGGTAGATATAAGGCGAAATATTATACTTGACTAAACTCATAGCTAGTTTCTTATATGAGACAAAATTCCAGACTCAGGCTGATACTGTCCAGATAAACCCAATATCCACATTGCCTGACCTGAGATTTTTTTTAACCCGGGATCTCAGAATGGTGTCGTATCGTGCAAGCACATACAGGTACTATAAATTAGAAAACACATTCAGTAACTAGAAAAGGAATTACAAATATAGAATCTACATAACTACTATATTCTTAAATAATAATACAAGTAAATCTATATTTTACACTGCCTCAACGCTGGGCCAATGGCCTTTATCTGGCCTTTAATGGTCCTAATCCGCCACGCTAGCCTAGTGCAGGTTTTTTTGTATTGGACCCAGCAGTTAACCGGGGGTAACCTGCGAATGGGATACTGGAATCCTTAGCGACTGCAGGGACATGGAGGAAAGTTGGGAGGGGATATTTGGAAAAGGAAGGTTAAAGGAGAAGAAAGCCTCTTAGAAGGAGAGGATAAGGCCAGGAAATGTTCACGAACCCTCATAGACCTCAATGTGAAATGAGTGCCTAGGGTCGCGATAAACTTCCTCCCTGTACTGGCCTCCATTAAGTGCGAAGACCGAGCGCACAAGAATTGGCTTGGATATGCAGGTTGATAGTTAATAAATCTTCAAAACTAAAAATTTTGTTGTTTGTATTGGAAGTTAAAATCCCTCCCTGGATAATGTTGAAGTGCAGGACTGAATTATTCAATAGCTTTTAGACAGATTGTATTCGTCTTTGGGCTTTGATTAGTGATTATGTACTTTATGTTATCCACAGATAGTTCTGAATTCAGTTATATATTTGAAGGTCTTTATTAAGATTTCATATCTCACGTGGGAAATATTTTTTTATCAATAAACAGAGTTATCGTTTATCTTAGTTGTAACTGATACTAGATAATATTTGAGTTCTAGTACGTGTGTTTTAGGTGCATTTTTAGTTCTTTTGATGCCATAATGTTTTTGTTTATTCTTTGACAATTGAAGACAACTAAAATATGATGTAAATGAAAATCTCACCATAGTCTCTTACCACGGTAACTCTCAGTTTATGTTTAGTCGGTGTACATCCAGAGATAGGCCGGCATGATTTTAGAGTTCACAGAGCGACATAATGTCGATGGTTTATTACTTTTGGAAACAGTATACAACCGTTTCCAACAGTCTATCACTCTCTGGGGCCTTATTCTCTATCCCGCAGGTTATTTTAACAGTGCGTAACAAGCACGTAACACAACGCATCATGTTTAGGACTATAGAAATTTGGCTTACAGAATACCATTCCACGCACATTTCTCGAAGATAACATGACAAGGCCGCGTTACGCGTTTACACTATCATACAGAATAAGGGCCCTGGTATTGTTTTATAAATAAACTTACTAACGATACTTAAATCTATTGACAATGGGACATCATTTAATGTACTAGAAGTGGATGATACCATAAACTAAGGGTCCCAATATTTGTTTTATTTTTATGAATACGACGTGATGGAGAGGTGGGATTACTTATCTCAAGATATGATTACTTATCTAAAATATTCAAAGCTTGAAGTCATAGGTAGATAAATCCCCGATATTTTGAATAGCTATATAACTTTATCTTTAGGTGGGTAAGTACATAAATCTTTATAATATTGATCAAAAATAGATTGACAGTGTTATAATTATTTATTGCTGTAATGAAGATAAACTTTATCCAGGCAGGTATTGATAAAATTTAATTCTATTTCGATCTAATTACTCAGATAAGAAAGATCAGGAATAGGGTATAAACAGATCCGTCAATGTGTATAAATATATACCTATTGACGGATGTTGGGATCTGTGGCCTAAGTTCGTCGATTATACCCTATTTTATTGCAGGGCAGACAGAAGTATCTGCCCTTGCGAAATAATTTCTTTCCATAATTTACAGTGCACCCAGCATTTTCCGGCACTATCGGTGACTGGTTAAACAATTTTAGTAAGCCCATTTGTTTGTTTGATAGCTTTAATTTTAAGCAATTGAATGATAAGAGTAAACTTGTCGCTTGATGGTGAGCACCAGTATGTATAACATTTAATAACAAAGCATTGTTTGTCTATACTACGCCCATTTAACATAAAATAAGTTAGTGTCATGATGCCTCGTCAAGTTACACTGACTAAAGAGTGTTTGAATTAACTACGTTGCAGCAGATATAGTCACACATAGCCAGACGGATTCTCCACGCGAGGGACTTTTCAGGCATAAAAAATATTAACGCTGTACTAACAAAATGGCCGCCACGAACTGTAACAACATCAGCATGATCCAGTTGACAGAGATGCTAGCGGAGGCGTTGATCTTAGCGGCGCCCAATAAGGAGTACATGAGCATTTTCTTGCGACCGCGCGTGTCTGCTAAGTACCCCCATACTAGCGTGCCGATGATTGAGCCTGTAATAGGAGAAGGTTTCATGAACCTCTTGATATTAGATATTTTCTAGAGAAGGTTGAAGTTATTTTACCGGTTGGTTGGAGTCAGTACTTTGGCTAAGCGTAAAATTAAGCCGGAACCATTATATTCATGGGTGCCGAAAGGGTGTTGCACGTACATCCCTGTGCCCAGAAGTAAATAAAAAAAGTCACTGAATAAATCTGCAACAATGAAAACTATTGACCACAAAGGTTTTTTTTTGATAAAGAATTTTCAAAAATTCGCGCGGATTGAATTTGAAAAAAAATATTAAGAAGTTTGTCTATTGTGTTTAAAAAATTAATAAGATTTTTCTGTTTAGTAAGCAGTATAAATACACAGTGAAATATTATACTTATCAGACGATAATATTGTTTAAACATCAATAAAAACATAAAAGTTACAACTACTTAAATAATAAAAATGTTTAAAACGTATAATTGACTCTAATTATGGCGCCAATAAACGACACCCCAGTCTTCGGCAGCGATAAGTAGATAAGCGTAGATGATATCCAGAACATAGAATGATTGTATTAACAGTGAAATAAATCATAATAGTTTCAATTATCTCTCCCTAGAAATATAAAAAAATATTTAGCGTAGTAGTTATTGGATTTATTATAAGTATAATCTGGTGGTTTACGAACTTCTTATAAAAAAAAAATAGCTATAACATACTTGATATGAATTGGCTGAAGTATGATTTTCTGTCTGTGTAACAATGACCTATTCATTACAATAGTTTAACCAACAATAAAAGATTTTCGTGTCACAGGATGTGTCTATGCGCGAAATTAATGCACTGAAAGCGAATTTTAACTACATAAGTACTTAACTAACACAACAGAAAATCGTGTTCCGCAGTCCCTGCTTAAAATTTTAATAATTTAATATATAAAATATGTCAAAATCGTGAAAACCAGAGTAAATTAAGTACTTTTATGAGTATATTCAAAAGCCGGGGGCTTAATAACAGAAATCTATAGTGATATCTAGGGCTACAAAAAAATTATTAATTTTGTTGAGCTAAGTGAACTTATAAAATTAGAATTATAAATACCTACCTATACTATATCAGTAAACTGTTGATTACTGGGTGGAGGTGGTTTGTGCGCGTCTGTAGTCGACATAAAAACCTATCAACTTTTGAATTTACGAAATGGATTGTATATTTTCTGTAACAATGCGTAAAATACTGGGTATGCAATTATCAAAAAATCGTTTTCGTTTTTCAATTACTTTAATTTTAAAAATATTAAAGTAACTGAAAACGAAAAATTGTCTACGCCATTTAAAGCTAATATTGGTAAAATGGCGGATTGCATCAAATTGCTACTGGATAACAGAAGGGAGTATGATATCTGAGTATATGATATAGTAAAATATGGTTCTCTATTCATAATTTCTTTATTAAACAGTTGCGGTAAAAAAAAAATGTATACTAGACGCTGGATCTGTTTTAATGAGACTTTCTATAGCGACAAAAAATCCAAGAAATAAGCTATCGCATGATCTCACCCGATTCCCTCATGTGCTTCGTGTTTGCGCAATATACAAACAGATGTGTTTGTTATTAGAATATAGATGCGTATTTTCAATTTTGTCAACTTACCTACTACCGGCGCTGCAGCGAGCGCCTGCTGACCAGTGGTGGTCTTCAGCTCACAGGCGCTCGCGGGAATGAGGATGGTGCTTCCATAGCTGATGCAGACGAATGATATAATCCCAAGGCCGGTGAGACAGATCAGTAAGTAGCTGTAGAAGCCAAATCCTGTGGAATTCATTTGAATATTTTTTTTTTACTTTTGATCCCGGGCTAAAATGCTCAGCATTATTAGATATTCTTTTTCAAAGTATATAGAATATTGCTTGTGTTTAGCTTGGGGTCACAAATAAACAAATGGATCTGATATTTTTGTGGTATCGGACAGGGTTTTGTGGCTAATCGTTACATAAAGAACTCTGTTTTAGGATTACACTGTCTGTTTATCATGTGATTGAACACTTAAAGGGTTGAAATTATCAGAGAATAGCAGTTACAAATCAGTTGCGATAGGTAAAATATTGAAAATGGGAGATGATACTTTTCCTATGTTCATTCTACTTAACGAAAGACAAACTTGCAGAGGTTAATGTTATGTTAATGTCTTTCAAACCGGAACGCAACAGTGACTACACACTATTGGTTGGCGGGAGAAATAGACATTGCGGTGGTACCGACCCAGGTGGACTCTCACATATTAGAGACCCACCACCAGTAAAATATACCACCAGTATGATTTTATTTATTGGTGTAGGATGAATAGTTATTTCTATACAATTATATACGTACCAGCTTTATCAATAGCTTCTTCTAATGGCACAGCTTCATCTTTAGCAAGTTCCACTGTCATCTTCTCTATTTTTTTTAACTCCTCACGGTCTACCACACTCGCCGGTCCGCGCGTTTTTGTTGGAAACATATGATTTTATAATTTATCCGTAAATTTTAATAATCGCGTGTTGATAATGATTGATAATGAGTTAAGGAAATAATATTTGCGAAGGTACATAACTTTCGAAATATTACTAGGTGCAATTACATTACGCGGAGTAGTTCCTTCCTGTTTGGAGGAACACTTTCACTATTGAGAGAAAAATAATGTGAATTTTGTGGTAGAACCACGATGTTATCGTGTCAGTTTGCATAATTTATTCGGCTTAACGTGGCGATAGCCTATTTGGGAGTGAAACTGACTGCAGAGACAAATGTCTGAAGGTCCAAAACCCATGGGCGCAAAATAAAATAAAATAAATGAAATAAAATACTTTATTTATCACGTAGGCGAACAAAGTTGCACTTATGATACGTCAACACAAAGAATAGGAATAATTATTATTTCTAAACAACTATTAAAATTACTTATATAACTATGGACATTTTAAATTAGGGATAAAATTTATACAAAAGACAAGGTACAAACCGAAGTAACCAGCTCGGGCTGGCAAACACACGCAGTACGCACCTCCCACTTTTCTAAATAGTTATATTCTTTGCGAATTATCGCTTGCTTAATGGTGAAGGAAAATATCGTGAGGAAACCTGCATACCTGAGAAGTTCTCGATAAGAATTTTTAAGAGTATTTGAAGTTTGACGAACGTACTAGGCCATTGTGGTGAACTAAGGCCGGATCCCTCAGTAATAAAGGAGGCTAGCAGTGAGACAGTATAATACGGGGCTGATACTATTATTATTTTAATATATTATATATCCGGCTTAGTCATCTTATCATTAAATGTCTGTTTAATAGGGCGTTGCAATTTACTGCTGCGTTTCATACAGTGAGTGAAATGTAATCATTTTAATGTTTCTCATACCGATTCTTTTCCTTTAAAGTCAGTAACATTTATAATTTTATTCTATGTCACGCCGAATGTTTGTAATACACTTTTAATATAACCAAGTAGTCGGTTGTATAGAGTAATTAGGTCGCAACAGCATTAATAATTATAAATGAAAGAATGCATAAATAGGTAAGTATTTACAATTTATTAAATATATTTTTATAAATATTATTGTTTTGGGAACATAATCTCTTAATTTTGAAGCATTAAAACCTTTTATTTATGCAGGATTAAATAAAAATAATGAAAATGCACAGTTTATAATTATAAAGATTAATGAGCTTGAAGAGTTTACAGTTTACCGTAGGTGGTATAGCAATACATGGAACATGGACACAACATTTGACCAAATATTAATCTTCCAACATTTTTCCATAATAAATCTATTACAAAATTATTTAATAAAATACGAGTACTCGTAAGCGTGACGTAGAGATTAGTGTGACCCCAGCTTAAAACATCACATCAAAACACACATGAGTATTAAATTATGTTCTTTTCAAAGTTCAGTCATAGATCTTTGTGGCATTTCTTCTTTCTGTGTTAATTCTTTATCTTCAGATGGCGCCACTGTAGGTACTAATTTTCTGTCGTCTGGCAGGAACGATGCAACTATCGCAGATGCTGGAAAAATAACATAGTATTAATAAAGATTTAACTATGCTTACATATGCACACTTAAAATAAATATTCGAATCCCAGTTTATGGCCACTAGGTCTGGGTAGGATACTGGTCCACCTTATGTTTGTTTTCGCCGATTGCTAAGCAGTATTGTACATTGTATTTACTCTATTGTATTCCCGTTTGGAAGATAGTGTAATCAACATAATTACTGGCCATTATGAGACCTGTTATCTCAAGGGTTACAAGTCTAGTGGGGTGCGTGGAGTGTTGTGTAATTCAGAATTCTGTGTGGTATTGCCAATGTTTATGGTCAGGTTACCTGCTTGCTCGTCTAGTCATTCATTATTAAAAAATAATAATGCACTTTCTAAGTACGACAGTGAAGTATCAATAATTATCTGTGCAAATTAGACGCACTGCGACATCGTTCCGAGGTCAGAGACTGAAATTTGTGCCCGATATGGTGATAGGTTCGCCCCATCATATCATAGGGCGGAACATACATGGTGACAAGTATGTCCTGGTTGCACCTCTGCGTCTTCGAGGAGAAAGGCTAGGCGTGATTTTTGTTTGTTATGTTAAATATAACACTCACAGGCGTAAATAGTTGCGAAAACGTAGAAGCCAACGTCGCAGTTAATCGTCAGTAAGACGTTGAGGATCTGGATGCCTGCAAATACCGCCAAACGACCGCACGTCAGGGGTAACGCTATGGCCAACGCTCTGAAATAAAAATGGGAATATACGAAAATGCTTGCAAAATCTGTTGCTTAATAATACAAAGAAGTTTTAGGAGTACGTGACATTTTCGGTTTGGGCGGACATTTTTCACATTTTTTTGTTCAGGAAAGGTGCTTAGAGGCCTTTGACAAGATGCCTTTCTACAAATGTTAACACTAATGAGCTTGAAATATGGTATGGAAATAGTTTGACACCCTGAGTAATACATAGGCTTCTTTTTATCCCGAGGAAATATATAGCTAGATTCTTATCTCGAAACGCTCATGCGAAACTGCGAACAAAAGCTAACGCGCATAATATAGACAAACACGAATTTTCAAGAGTACCTACACTGCTTGTGTTTCAATAAGTTCTTATTTAACTGTATATAAAGATCAATATGTTTTTATATTGTAGCGGTTTTTGAAGTCAGTATTTCTTTTATTAGTTAGTGTCTGCATCCACAATCTAACCCAAGTTGGGGCATTCCACGTGAAGCGGGCACGAAAAAAACTCGATGTCTCAGATTTTCGTAATATTTGATTATGTTATACCTGTATATGTCCTCGATCCAGATACAAAATATTATTAAAGTATAAAGCCTGGTAAGCGAGTTAAAAAGGACTTTGAAGTTTTGACTGGCCGGCTGGTATACGCCACTTCGAATCTAATTATCAAGTTTTTAAATGTTACAATAAAATAAATAAAGCAATGAAATAAATACTTCATTTAATGAGCTTTTTTATTGTATTTTTGGAAATTGAAAAAATTTTTTTTTCTTTTAAACAAATGTGTTCGAAAGTTTCAAACTTGAATTTCACAAAGTTGGCATATTTATATTTTTTTTATTTTTTCAATTCAATTTCATTCAATTACATCTGATTATAATATAAAAAAATGTATTTATATTACTGACGGTGCACAACAACATTTGAAACTTGGCAAGGATAATCTATATACAATATTGGCTATTTTAGTAGAAAAAAGTTATTATATAATATAATATAAATATATTTTTTTATATTATAATAATTGAATGGTTAGAGCGATGCAAAACATGATAAAATACTCTAATCGAAAGTATTTAGTTTAATTGAAAGTTTTTACTACTTCGCTCTTTCTGGCGACCGCCGCGCTTCGGCACTGTAATCGGTCTAGCTCCTAAACTACTTCTCAGCCCATTATGAAACTTCGCAGGGATTATCTATACAATAGTAGCTATTTTTAGAAAAAAAAAAAAATATAAATATGCCAACTTTGTGAAATTCAAGTTTGAAACTTTCAAACACATTTTTTAAAAGAAAAAAAATTTTTCAATTTCAAAAATACAATAAAAAGCTCATTAAATGAAGTATTTATTTCATTGCTTTATTTATTTTATTGTAACATTTAAAAACTTGATAATTGGATTCGAAGTGGCGTATACGGCCAGTCAAAACTTCAAAGTCCTTTAACTCGCTTACCAGGCTTTATACTTTAATAATATTTTGTATCTGGATCGAGGACATATACAGGTATAACATAATCAAATATTACGAAAATCTAAGACATCGAGTTTTTTTTCGTGCCCGCTTCACGTGGAATGCCCCCCTTATTTTCCATAGCCTTTTTCTTTTACCTTAAATGTGTCGGGAACAAGGCAACGATGATCGCTGTATAAAACCCAAGGACAATGATGCCCACGGAGAAGATTCCAAACAGCACGATGCTGCCGTACGCGTTGGGCACGAGGTTCACTAGAATACCGCAGATTCCGCACAAAGCGCTGATCATCATCACCAGGTTACGGCGACCGACTTTGTTGACTATCTGTTGAGAAATTAGTTAGTTATTTTTATTAACTCCGAAGGCACGCGAGTTAATCGCCCATCCGATGGTAACTAGTCGCCGCCGCTTATTGACGTATCATGGTAATGCTAAGAATCTAGCAAAGCCACTGGCTGTCAAACGACATATCATATCGCAATGGTAACACCGTGGAAGGAAGCAAAAAGAAACTAAGGTAAAGAAACAACAAATATAAAGAACATATATAAAGAAATGCCTACGTACTTTTCATTTTGTTTTTATAACTCTTTATAAGGATACAGATTAAGGTATGTATAAGTGATGAAGCTAGGTGTTATTAGGATGTTAATGATGTAGTACTTGTTTGTGTTCCATAGCTCTATTCATAATTCGAAAATGTAAACAATTCGTAGACATTACTCACCAGACTAAGCAGGCTGTTGACGACAGATTTCATCACGCCTACCGCCAGCAACATGAGCAGCGCGGTTTCGTTGATGGCGCACGGCACTGCGTCAGGCTGCCAAGATAAATATTACTATATTACAATATGAAGTACTTATTTCCGTAGGTTGATATGTCTTGAGATTATCATCATTTTTGGCAGTTTTAGTTCAATATTGTTATTATAGTTTCATTTCACATTTTATATATATTTAACTATTAATCATGTCGTTGGATAATACCATTATATTGTTCTAAATAAATTTTAAGTTCTACCATAATGTGAAACTCATGGATATTATACCAAGACGGATAGGGTATAATATATGGAGCTTGTTTTCTTTCTAATTCTAATTACACATTTTAATAAGCCTCACTTCATTGTTTAGATTTGAACTGAGAATTTCACTGATTCATAGCCAAATATGTGACAATTAAGATATTCAGTTGATTAAGTTATTAAAATGTTTTTGCTTACGTCTGGTTCGATAGGATTTTCAATGCCTAGCCGTAAGACCCCGCATACAGTCAGGTTGGTACCCTCTCCTGTTTCAATATTAGTGATGAACTGATTCAGTATCGTCGGAAGCCACACCAAGAAGGACCCAATTCTGAAAACAGGAATGTTTTATTAGCGCACAAATGTTCTAAATATTATTTGTTTATTTCTCCGATCATATCCGCTGGTTGTTGGTACTTCATAAAGATGAGAAACGTAAAAACAAAACCTATCGGTCAATGGTTATTGAGTCAATAAATGCTCTTACTGTTGGAAAGCGAAGAGTAATATCATTATTATGGTATATTTAAGGAGAGGCATCTTAAATAGCGGCACGATCTGATCCTTCGCTGATGATTTCTCCTCATTCTTCTCTGTTGAATCCAGCAATAAGCTCTGTACCTGAAATATTTAACATATATGCACGTTACTTTTTAACAGCTGATTTAATTGTCGTCAAATAAATTACTAAAATTGAAAATTGTCGCAATTTTAATAAATAAATTACTTGACGACTTGAGAAAAGCGAGAAAGCTATGATTGATAATTTTATCGATATTATAATTGGTACAAAACAGGGGAACAATGCTCGGCAGAGAGTAGACGATGACGAGCGTCCGCCAAGAGTTCCAGTAGATGCCCAATGCTGGGAGGTGGTGAGAGAATCTCAGAGGGACGACAGGTATAGCCAAAACTGTAATGCAGATAATTAAATATAATTAAATTAAATGTTGTATATTTATTTTTCCCTACGGTGTTGATGTACAATAAAGTGATTAAATAAATAAATAAATAAATAAATAAATAAATAAATAAATAAATACATTAAAAGCTATCGCCAAAACTATAAAGACAAATATCAAATAAGTCGTAGGTTATTTTTCAGGTATGACATTACATTAGTGATCGAGAGGCCTCCGCGACGCGACGTCCTCTTAGTACTCGACCCTGAGGATGAGCTACTTAATAGGTCGAAACTGGTCGGCGATTCCGACTATATCGTAAGTGAGAAAAACCGTATTGTTTTCGCCTAATTTAATATGTATTGCGTAAGTTTTAATAATATTATGTCATTATGTTGTAATTTATTTCACCCCTTCAGGGTTTATCGGCTTACCTGCCATTACGCCCTGTGCAAGCAGGAAGATGCTGGATATCAATAACACCACCAAGTTACGTTTCGCCATCGGAACACTCTCAGAGGCCAGAGACATGAACATCGAGTATAGGCCCGAAGAACTGAAAAGGAAACGAGAGGATAAGAGCGGTAGAAATTAAATGAAATAGACGGCTTATAAGAGCTAGGTATAAAAACAAGACTTGATGCAATTCATAATCGACACCTCGAAAGCGCTGTTCTCTAACACTTCACCGTAGAACACCAATACAATAAAAAAGAGCTATACATTTTTTTTTGGAGTGGATCTGATAAGTTAATTTTACGGTTGTTATTGGTGGAGGAACATATCTTCAGTTTGCCGTTTTGTGACAGACCAACAGAATTTTCAGTGTAGAGTTCAGTTATAGAGCGAGTAGCTACTATACTATCGCGTTATCAACCCGAATTATT
>NW_023595647.1:0-3525 GCF_014839805.1 Manduca sexta | reverse complement strand
AAGTTATAATATATAAAATTTGAATAATTGAATCGTTGCGTCATACTAAAAACCGTTCACAGCAAATTTAACAGAAAGCCCAGAGATCATAAATATAGTAGTAGTATTATTTATTTTTTTGACAATGGTTCCTGCACAGTTATCCAGCTTGGGATCTAAATTTAGAGATTGTATTTGTAACATCAAAAGTGTTTGAATATGAATAAATTTATCATCGAAATGAAACTATTTTACGGATTCACATTCGACCATTCGTGTAAACATAAGTAATCGTTATAAATTTGCCATGATATGACAACATAATACAAATGCTTCATTCGTGTTAATTTACAATTGTTAAATCAGAGCCAGTTAAAACAAGGTTCATGAGATCACTTTTAAGAGTTTTATTGAAAAATGTCAGGGGATGTCATCACGTTATATAATACTGTCCCACATCTCTCTTGATTACAGTAGGTGTAAACGGCACTAAAAATGTCATATTTTACGCACCTACACACGTTCAACAAACTTTATTAGAACAGAATAATACGGAAGAAATACAAAAGACTAAACCAATTAAACCAGCAAAACACTGTTTTAACTGTTTTGCTACATAACCAAGTAAATCGGCTGTAACCTTGAAAAACAGTTGAAGTGCTCAAGGTCTTATGAGTTCACGAGTAAAAATTCTGCCGTGACTTCCTAGAGATTCACGCAAAAAGATGTACATTGTAGATTGTGTACTTTATATACCAAGGATATCATGAATAAATGGCTGTTGATGTACTAAATATTCGCTAGTAGTTAGTATGCATGAATCAAACAGGTTTAAAGAACGGAGCAACTTGCTGGTGGTAGGATATATTTTATATCCGCCCGAATACCGACCACCGTACACAAGATGTTAAACCATAGTGGCCCACATGAGTGTTGCGTTCCGGAATCAGCCTGTGTATATCCGGTTCCAAAAGGCCGGCATAATTGTGTCGATTGGTGAGAGGTAATCATATCTCATCAGTAGACATTCTATTGGACCCTACTCCACTTACTTTCAAGTGTAATGGGGTCCCTTACCCGAGCTCGTATAAAAAAAACTTTGGTGTGCTTGTAACATAACTGTTTTCCAGGGCGATGTCACTATCACACTATTAGATAAACCACCAGCTTTATATCCGAAAGAAAACTCAATGGTCCACTGCACTTAGCAGTTATAAGTAGATACACAAACATATTTCGTGCTAATAATATTGAAGGCTCATAGTGAAGTCGACAGTAAATCCGATCCTAAGTAGTGTTTTTGCGGTACGAAAGACTTCATACAAAGGGTTGTCCCGTCTCCTGCTACATTAATGAAGCTAGTATATCTACTGCCAGGATTAGTCGCGCAAAAACATTTTAAGGTCTTTGAAGACTAGACATGAGTAGTGAACCCTCTAAACCCTGCAAATTAATAGTTTAAAGCAATATCTTCCAAGCTAAGACATTAATACATTTTATAAGCAGGAAGGTTTTTTAATGGTAGACATCTTATCTTCTGTCTAATCCAGAACAGTTAAGAAGTTTTATATGTCTCTGCTATGCGATTTCGACTTTTTGAACCATTAGAAATTAATTCACAATGTTCAGTCAAGTTTAATGTCACTGTAAAATACGATTTATATAGGTACGTTGCTACTTGGTTATATATAAAATAGTGGGGATACTCGCATTCCAGACTCATAGCATTTAGTATTGGAAGTATATTGGCAAATAAATAAAAAAAAAGTAGATGGAACTAAACCATGCCCATATTGTAGTCCTTATGTATAGAAGTAAATAACGTAATGGTATTTTTTGTGCGCACAGTAATTAAAAACTATTTATATATAATTCTCAAAACGCCTATGTTTCGTTCATATTTCATAAGTATACACTCATTTGCTAAACATTCAGTTTTTTTTTACTAAAAGTGAACAGTTTTGTAATTAGCATATTTCTAACAACCGGTGCTATCGTAAGACGATTATTATGCTTATGCGATTGCACCTAACTGCACAATGAAGTAAAACTCTAAAAGTATGCCATTTTAAATATTCTTTAAACCAGCAGGAAAATAAAGCGTATTTCGCATATTTTGATGACACAATATTCCTAAAATTTTAATGCAGCCCTTAAAAGTTTACTATTGTTTCTCTACAACGAATACTTCGGCCGATGCATATTAAGACAATGGTTTTTCCATTTTATGATAAACGATACATGCATTAATAAATGTACTACCTCGAAGATAATTGCGTATTCCAATGACTCATACGCGACATTATCATTATGCCAAGCCGCGGGCATTTTTCACTTTTTTGGCTTCCGTAATCGACATGGCCGCTGATAATTACGTTTCTTGTACTCCGTACCAGGAATGTGAATTAAATTATTTCTCGAAAACCATATAAAATACCGCATCAAAAAAAGCATCGATTGTTCGTTATTCAATTACCTGAGGCAATAAATTGCAAACAGTTGCATGGTGATATTAAGAGTAAAATTGAATTGTCCCGAAATTCTCTTATTGGGGTTTCTTTGTTGGTGATATTAATTGATCAATTTAGTATGTAACATCAAATACAAATGGCTTAATAATTCAGCGCAAACGAAATATTTTTCCTTCTATTATTAAGGGATGTCTTGGTCACTTGGTATTCAGCAGAATATACAACTACTACTTGTATATGATATTCATGTATTCATATGCCAGTCATGTTTTGACTACATCGTAAATCAAATGAAAACAGAACGTGTAGCTAAATCGGGAGTCTTATAACTAACTGATTTTCCTCTTTCTGCTAAGCGATACTCAGAATTACGGCCTGTTTCAAAAGGTAAATAATCCTAACCGAATGAGAATAAATGTTTACCGTCTAGTGCTTACGAATTCTTTATTTTGATGGTTGATTCTGATGTGAAGTTTGAAATTATGGACGTTTATTAAAATCAGTGTGTAATGAATTATTGCTTGCTGTTTCCACGACGTTTGTGACAAATGAAAAAGTCTACCTTTCCAATAGCTTTAAACTGCAACTTGTCAATATGTCTAGGAGTTACACCGCCTAGGGATTGGAAATTTGATTTAATACAAGTATTTCCTTCCACAGGAACCCCACCGACGATAGTGCAACCGCCTAATGGTGGTTACTGGGTAGACGGCGTGGACGACAACCCACCAGATGGCGAGGATGCGGAACACCGCGCCCAGCCCGGCACGCCGCGCCAGACCGGCCGGCGGCACACCATAGACACCGACGACACCGCCAAGTATTACAGGCGCTTCTTCCTTGGCAAGGTGAGTTTAGCTAGGGCTGCCAACTTTATTTTATTACCGGTGTTCAACGAAAATATCTGTACTTCAAAAACATCCGATACAAAGTTTTACGGCACTAAAACTGGTTAATTTTATTAGCTACATTATGCGTCAATCTATACTTAGTAATATATAATTATCTTCACATAAGTTTATTACTAAGAAGAAAATACATTTGGTACATTATAATTTAGATATTTAAAAGCACG
>NW_023595646.1:0-1000 GCF_014839805.1 Manduca sexta | reverse complement strand
TCATTCGTCGATACAATTATGACAGCCTGATCGAAACTGCGTATACACAGGCTGATCCCCACTATGACTATACGGCCACTATGGTTTTCGGACTTAAGAGAACCAAATTAAAGTAATAAAAATGTTGTAACATACTACATTACCAAAACCAATCAATGCTTGACATGATAGCCGGCTAACATAACAGTTACATGACAGTTACATGACATTACATGACAGTTACGCGTGTCACAGGAATATAACCTTATTATTTACATAATAAGGTTTGTTTAATTATGTAAATAATAAGGTTATATTCCCGTGACACGCGTAGCTGTATTATAATGTCATGTAACTGTCATGTTAGCGGGATAACATGTCAAGCATTCAGTGGAAAAGAATCGAAACTATAATGAACCCTATGATTTCAGAGCGGTCGTTCAAAGTCATCGCTAGCGTCGTCATCAGCGTCGGCCGTGTCGGTGCGGTCCGCGGGCGGGTCGGGCGCGTCCGCCGCCTCCGCCGACTCCAGCCCGGACGTGACGTCACGCGCCGCGCCGCCGCGCGCCCAGCTCAACGACCAGACGCACAGCGACGACTCCAGTCTCAACTCAGTTGATCTGGACCCACTTGGTTAGTTGGAATCGATTATTTTTCTTTTGATATCGATATGATGTTTAATTCGATATGATAATTTGAATAATGAACTCAATGTACAGGTGAGAGTTTGGATGGATTTTTTAAATTTGTGGATCTGAATGCTATTATCTGCCCTGATAATTATATAATAGTAAATAGTGTAGAAATACTGATGGCGAAGCGTCATATCGATATCGACGAAATATTTATTAATTATTACTAAGTTTTTCATGGACTAACAACGATAGTAGAATCCATTAAATCAAATAAATTTCACTCAGACTTCTTAAAAAGTAATCTGACATTTATCATAAAATTAGTTAAATCACTAAATTCCATTTGCATGGAAGATATCACGAATACATAACTTACAACATCGTTA
>NW_023595645.1:0-6474 GCF_014839805.1 Manduca sexta | reverse complement strand
TTTCCTTCATCGTAAAAGCGAACAATTATCAATACACAGATAACTTTATAAAAATCGGAGGTGTGTGTGTCCTCGGATTTTGAACCTGCGGACATTCATCTCGGCAGTCAAACCTTACCTTGTATTTTCCACGTGTAAATTCAAGAATACTGAGGATATGATAATATTACCCACAAGATAAGAAATATCTACCAATGCTTTTAACAGAAAGTGCATTTTGTTCCACACATATCCAACACGTACGTACATCGTCCACATGGTCGTTTATTGTGATGTCAAATTACTATAAATGTACCACGTATGCAAAGATTTTCTTAGTGAAGTTAAAGTTACAAAACAATTTTGAGAATATAAAAATGCCTTTGGCTAACTATATTTCAATTATGTAGACATCGTTTAGACCATGTTTGGTCTTGTTTAAGTAGATTAAAAACCGAGATTTTCGGAAATTCATAATCAACAATGACGATTATATATTGCTCGATAAATTTATCGAAATAGAAGTGTACTGAAGATATTCTACTTATAAAAATGGATTCCATTGCAGCTTCGCAATTCAGAAGAACACAACCGCAAAATCTAGTTACGATCTCAAATCTAAACAAAGCTTCATAGACAAAAAGGAAACAACAAAGAACGGTCTACATCTACGTAATAATTGCAGAACGAGGCGCTATGTTCGTGCGAGTTCCACAAACACTACATTTACTTATTCAACTCTCCACGCTCGTAGCGCGGAACTGTGTGACCAGGATACTATTAGTTACGGCAAAAGAATTGTTCTATACCTTAGCTACGTAGACTTATGAACTCTTTTCAAATTAAACTTCAAATGTCAGATCAATTTAATTGTTACCAACACGCTTATGTATTATTTTTTAAAGAAAAATGTAAATACTTATTTCGAGAGATTAAATTGACGAATAATTTTCGATAAACAGATCTCTATAAAAGAGCAATTAAATAATGCAGCATAATTATGCCGACCGTCGCGAGAATGATGAAAAAAGTAACTATATCATCCATTTTTATTTTTGAGTTAATAATATCATTTTCAAATAGCAAGAATGATGTTACAGAATAATTCTTCAAAACAAATAGGTTTGTAGTCAAAATAAAACGCTAATCTAGAAAATATTATTAATCCATAAACCACCTTGACAATTAAACAATGTTATCAACAGAAACGCCGAAGCATTTTAAAATTATATTGACACAGGCATCACGTAAAAAGCGACATCTTGGATTAAAAGCAGGCTTGTGTCGCGAGCTCGGTGGCGCTTACAAAACCCTGTTTCCTTTGTTGTGCAAAAGAAGGGAAAGGAAAAAACGTTCCAGCTTGTAAGAAAAAATCAAACGGATTGCTGCTAGAATTTGTCGGCGAGAATTAATAGGTGCGAATACAAATTTGTACGTGCAAACGTTACTATTTATGAGCCATTTTATGGCAAATCTGTTTGTAGCGTATAATATCATTTTGTATTTTGTTCTATGCTTCGGTTTACTATTACTACACATTTTGGGACTATATTATGATCTATGTATTAAGTATTCAATAAAATTACCTCTACTTTGTGATCTGTATAAATTACTACACTCGGGTTCGATGTAATAATCAAATATTGAACCTCAGTACACACGTGTTTATGTTCAATTTAGTGGTCTGTCAATACATGTTTGTTAACAGACGAAACTCATATACCAACCGCAATAACTTAATTAAAGGTAAAGGCATTAAGACTTCTCTTCACGTACACCTCATGAAAGATTATGCAAATAAAACAGCACGAATCACATTCACAATTCTAATCCGTTTAAATCTCAAAAGACGTTCAAATTCCCACTTATTATAAGCAGGGTCGAGTTATGCCGCAATCTCAATGCAATAAACATTCAACCAGGCGGCACGTGCCAACGAGTGCCCGCCTTCGATGCCCTACTACCGCGGAAATAAAGTAAATAAAAGCGGCACTAATTGAGTCAAGTAGAACACGTATGACACCCGCGAGAGAGTCGCGTCAGCTTAAAAATCTTTTAGAGGATATTGTTCTGGGATTTTGTTGAGGTCTTTTGCTATCGATGAATGGTATTTTAAAATACTTTCGTTGTAGAATAAACTCATAATTTCACGTGTATTGAAAAGGTGAGCAGTATTGTATCTGGCGAATCTACAGATAGTTTAGAATATAATTAGACTAATATAATTTAAAAATCTACTAAGACAGATGTGTTATTTCTAGGTTTTGTAGAAATCTTTCTAAATCTACAAAATCGCATTTTCCAAAACTGATCACTACATAAAACCACCTGAAGAATCGTTTAGAAAAACTAACGTACTCTTATGTTTTAACTTTTGTTATGATGCACTATACATATGTAAGTACGATGCTGGTTTTCTTCATAAACAAAGTTAAGAGGAAAATCCAAGTCCTTAATTGATTCCTAACAGGTCGAGACTTAGTCGACACGCTTGGAAACTTAATCCTGCTGACAAAAGTGTCCAATACTTTACAGACACTTATCCTTGTCACAACTTCTAACAAGTTTCGTGGGATGGAGGTCGCCAAACTTACGCAATCATATAGTAGCCTGTGATTAATTTATTTAGAAACTAACTAATTCTGTTTATATATTATTTATAATAACAAAAGCTTTTTTTTAAACTTCGAAAACTACGTGAACATCAACTCTTATTCTATTTACAGTTATAATATCCTTTTTTGCCTATATTTTAACTACAGTACGATACATGTTTTATGGCTGTAGTATTTTAGCCTATCGGTCTAATGATCTGTGTTGATTTGTCAGCTACAAAACTTTAATAAATATGTCTAATACAGCTTTATTTATGCAAATTCTTTATTAATTCAAATTCATTTCTTTCATATACATGGAACTGTGTTTCATTTTAATACCCGTAATTTAAATATTATACTCTGTAAACTAATAATATGTAAGTAAAGCCTCGTAAATTGGATACTGACTAATTATAATTATTTTAAATAAACATTCACCACACCATATTATTTCGAAGACATTTCCAGCAACTCATTATTCTGACGACTGTAATATTGGGGAACTATTATATGTGCAGGTCTTAGCCACAGCATCGGACAGACGTGACGTATTATATTGAGTCCACACACCACTCAACACAATGCAACCAATGTGCAGCGTATTCTTACTTAGAAACGGCTAAAATTATTGCAAATCTAGCTAGAAACTGGATTATTATAACTCGGAGATTGACTAGTTATCTACGTAATATATATTAGACTGCAAATAACTAACACAAATTCAAACTAGTTAATACAATTTAAAGTTGGGAAGCCTAGTTTAGTTTGTGAGGGTGAAAGCTCATTGCTGCTTGCGAGAAATGCACAAGATTTAAATCGCGACGGATTTGTAATTACGTTTCCAGGTTTGAAATCCTTACTTCATTATTTTGAATGCGTTATCGAATTATGGTTATAGTGGGTTATGTTTCGTTTTAGATTGTTATAGTGACTATATTTTCTTTAATTATTTTCTTCGTGTTATAAGGGAGAATAACTTATTGAACTCTAATGTTAACTCCATCTTATCAATAATAATTATTTTAAATCATGCATGATTAAGTCCTAAAATGAATTACCAGATATTTTTTGTCAAATACATTTAAGTTAGTAGTCACAAACTATACTGTATCCCAAGATAAAATTTATGTTGAAACCTCTTTGCGATAAATCCGTTGCACCTGCTTTGGCGACGAAAGTGCAATATTAAAAGGCTTTATAAGTCTTATTTGAAAACCTCTCTTGTGACTGTCGGACCAACCGAGGAACGTGCGACGTGCGCTTTGCTTCTTATAAAAGCTCTGCGTACTCCCGTCCTATCGATCTATTTTTATTGCCATTTAATCTTCGTAGAAAATATTGTTAACAACCAATCTCTTCAAATTGATGTCAATTTTAAAAGGAATTCAATTCTAGTAAATATTTCATTATAAAATGTAGTTATAGCATTACGTTCCTATTGTCATGTATTTGTTGACGCAGCTGGTCTTTTAAGTCCATCGTTCACCCTTTTCATTCGTGTCAACCCTCTCACATTACATACATATTTGGTTACCCTTCGCCGCCACCCTACAACACGTCTATTAGTTGAAGTTCTCGCTCGTGCGCTTGTGCACCCAATCTCTGAAACGATAGCTCCAATTTTGGAAATTCAATAATAGGAAACTAAAGTATACTTCAATGTTATAAGCTATTTTTTATTACGGAAATGGCTGAGCCTCGAATTTTGCTAATCGTAAACATAGTCATAGATAATAAAACTACTACTATTTAATTGAACTAAAAATAGAATCTCTCGCAAAACATAACGAATTAAAATTAATTTTCCGCGAGATGATTAAATACCTTAACTTTAAAATACGGGGTGAATTCATAATTAGTTAAATTTTGTGGAGAACTAAACTTAAGTGCTCGGGTAACAATAGTTGCGAAAGGAATCCCTAGAAATAAAGAACTTAAGGTGATCATCACTCTTTTAGTCAATAGTACATATTCTCTGCTATTAGGTAGTACGTTACAAGTAAAGTCAGGGCCCTATTCCGTCTGTATAGGCGAATACGTCTTTTTGCCATAACGGACGTTCTATTCGAAGGACAGCTTCAATAGACATACAGATGAGGGAGTCAAAAAAACAATGTTTCATCTATACGGCTATCAAAATTGTCCTTCGAATAAAACGTCCATTATGATAAAAATACGGATTCGCCCCTATAGACGGAATAGGGCCCCTGACCTTATCATGGTTTATTAAATCCCAAACCTGAGCATTATTTTTATTAACTACCTACCTACTTATTTTTTAAGTCGAATCATATACTACAAAATTAGGAATTTCAATTCAATTACTTAATATTAATCGAAAATGACAAAATGTTTAATAATTGTTAATGTAGCTAAGTCTGAACTTTGAGTGCCTTCTAAATTCTATAGACGAGATTATCAGCAGAATGATATCCGACCAGAAGTAGTATTTCTGAGAACCGCTGAAAGGATTTTGTACTTCAATTTTCAATGTTTAATTAGTCAAGTGAAAGCGACTTTTGTAACGAAAATTCTTGCTCGTTTGTCTGTTTTCATTTATAAATTGTCTTACATTAAATTGTATAACTCTCTTACTAAATAATCGAAGGAAATGATGTTTCTCAATACATTTCCTATAATACATTTGTAATAAAACATCTAATGTTAAACACGCCACAATATCTAAATGAACGTCGCCTAAAATGTCGAGCTCCATACACTCCATCTAAACTGTCGCGTAGAAAATACATGGCTTAGTTTAGTGTGAATCAAATTACCAACGTTGTATTGTCAACAAGTTTGACTCCACAGAAATGTTAATGTACAGTCAGTCACAAAAGTAGTTAAACAAATTCAAAATTTCATATCGCTTAAACTTTTGTTTTCGTACTATCAATTGCTTTTTCGCTAAAATAAACTTCAGAGTTACCTTTATTTTCGATAAAGAAAAATAATGTTTAAAATGAATGTGTAAAAGCGTTCTTAACTTTCGAATTTGTTCAGCGACTTTTGTGACCGACTGTCCTGTAAACAAACTGTTACTCGCATCTACTACGAATGTCTTTTCCTAAAATGGCTGGATCAGGAAACAAAAGTAGGTAATGTAAAATCCTACTAAAATTATAAATGCGAAAGTTTGTGACGATGTATGTATGTATGTATGTTTGTTCCTCTTTCCCGTACAAAATACGGAACGGATTTAGATGAAACTTTACAGTAATATTGTTTACACATCTTACTAACACATAGGCTACAATTATAAATGATTTTGTGTAATTTGGTCATAATATAACGATACATAAAATTAAGTAATTAGAAAAAAAAAATATCACGGAAAACTCCTTCACGCGGGCGAAACCACGAACAAAAACTAGTGTTCTTTAATTATGTATATACTTCAAATTACCTGTCAGAAGAAATCCTATAAAATGTGTCCTTACTTTATAACATTTAGGATGAGTCCTGTGACAACTATTAAAGTAACGTGTCTGGAAGCATGTAAAAACAGGGGATTAGTATCGACTACTATTGCAATGGTTATTGAAATTAACCAGCCGTAATACCTATGTATTAGGTTTTATTCCTTTAAAGGTGTCTTCAACCTGTAAACGTACATATTTATGTTTAAAGAATTATTTCTATTCTAATATAATTATTTTTTTGCTAAATCGTTAAACTATAATCGATTGTAAGGAGTGTTACTATTACTCCAGTTCCAATAAAGTATGACCTTTTTTTCGCGTACATTGCATAGTCCAAAAATAAAAATTTAGGCCTCTCTAATGACAGCTGTCACAGATCTCATCCAAAATCATGGAAAATAAAGCTCCCTCAGGTATTTTAAAAATGGCGATCTGATTTTTAGTCTCTCTTTGTTTTGTATCTGATTTTATTACTC
>NW_023595644.1:0-1340 GCF_014839805.1 Manduca sexta | reverse complement strand
TTTAATATTATTATTTATTTTATAAATTTATTACACACAAAATAATTCGAAAACTAAATATACATACTAAATACAAACATACATAAAAAATGAAATATGTATACCACTCACTTATTTAAAATGAAAAATAAGCTCTGTCAGTGTTACTGTGTAAAAAGGTTTACAAATTCTGTTGTAACACTTTATTTCAGTTGTGACACCTTCTGTTGTGATCTCCTGTATGCGATAGCGCTAAAAATATGAGCCTTACCCCTATACCATAATATTATAACATGTTTCGCTTAATAACTCAGACTGTCATGCTTCTATAAATTAAAACATTTTATTAAATTATTTATTATGTAGATAAAATCAATATTAAAAAATAAGTTGAATCCCATATACACACGACTAAATAGTACTAAATTTATGTGGCATAATTTAAAATACGATATACATAGAAATAACAATAGAACATGTAAGGGAAACGCTCTCGAAAACGTAATAACAATATTGAGAAACTCAAAACGGTTTTTTTTTTATATATAGTTAAGTCTTAATACTCTTGATTGTAGTATATTTCACGAACGCGTAATTTAAAGCGTACATAAAACACGGCGTCCAATAAACGCACTTATACGTTTGCCTGTGCGGTTGTGCTACTTTTCATATGTACGTACTGAATGTTGTAAAAAGCTTTGGCTCGGATTGTGATCCACTTAAATATGGTCTCTTTGTTGCGTCTCCTCGTAAAAACGGGGCCTCATAATGGGGTGTTTGATGCAGTCCGCACGGAGTTTATCGAATAGAGCATTATCCTATTACGCGTTCCTTCGTCATGAACATGCCCTATCGTACACTCTTTCTTTTATCCCACAAAGAGATATCTAAAGGCGTTAGATTGGGTTAGTTGCATAAAAAGAACTTAGTAGACAATGCCTGTCTTATTTATTAGTTATTACTCGGGCAGGTCTTGTCAACCACATTGGTATTGCGTTACGTAGGTACTGCATACACACGACAAAGCAAACTGACAGTACTAAACCAAGTCTTTGAACTTACTACTAATATTTAGCGTTCATTCTGCATAATATTTATTATTTGAATAAATAATCTTTTATTTTTCATGTATATTTAATGATTTAAAATGAATAACATTTTTTTTTTTTTTTTGTATTGTATGTGTTTTATTTAATTAAAACTTTCAAATATTTTCTGGATAAACTTTGAGTATTATTTTCGATTAGTAACTTGCAACACCAGTTGTTTGTTTTGATTGATGGCTAAAGGACATGTATCATGTATTGCATTTTCTACAAGCTGGTGAGAGGCGCGAAATGTACACCGGACTTGGAGAACCT
>NW_023595643.1:0-8341 GCF_014839805.1 Manduca sexta | reverse complement strand
TTTCTTTTGATTTCCAAAATATTACATTCCCAAACAGTCTAATTACAAATCCTGTTGTTGATTTCCTACTGACAATATCTCCTGCAAAATCTGCATCTACATAACAATCTAACATATCAGAATTTATATTCATGTTATAAATTAATTTTATATGTTTTGTTAAGTAAAGATATTTAAGTACTCGCAAAGCATATTTAAAATGTGTCTCATTATAGCAATTTTGGAATCTACTCAAATAATTAACACTGAACGATATATCTGGTCTTGTACCTGAACTAATATATAAAAGTGCTCCAATTAAATTTCTATATTTTACATTCTCATTTATATTACAGTTTTCTAGTTTAAGATTTACTTCCATTGGTGTAGTATATAACTTTGTATTTATTATATTATAACGCTTAGCTAATGATTCTATATATGATTCCTGACTCAGTGTCATGGTCTTATTCTTTTTATAATCATAATCAATATGTATTCCAATGTATTCTTTAACTTTACCCATATCCTTCATAGTAAATTTACTTAACAGTTTGTTTTTAATATTACTCATTACCTTTTCATCTTTACAACATATTAACAAATCATCAACATATAACAAAATGTATACACTCACATTAGTATCCAATTTAAAATATAAACAAAAGTCATATTTACTTCTCTGAAATCCAAGACTAGTTAAAAACTTATTGACACATTCATACCAAGCCCGAGGGCTTTCTTTTAAACCATATAATGTTTTATTTAATTTATAAACTCTATCAGTGCCATCATCATAACCAATTGGCTGGTTTACATAAACTTCAGATAAAATTTTACCATTTAAAAAAGCAGTTTCAACATCCATCTGATGTATATTAAGATTATTTTGACAACAATAAGACAATAACAATTTTAAAGTTTGCATTTTAGCAACGGGTGAATATATATCATCAATAAAATCTTTTTGTTGAAAACCTCTTACTACTAACCTAGCTTTAAATTTATTTTCGGCTTTCTTTCTGTATATCCATTTCACATCTAAAGGCTGTTTGTCTGCTGGTTTACTTACAAGTCTCCAGGTCTCATTTTTTGCCAAACTGTTCATCTCACGATTCATAGCCTCAGTCCATTCTTTTGCTTCATCGCTAGTTATTGCCTCCTGAAAATTATCTGGAATCATAGCATCACAATAGTTAACAGTTATACAATAATAACCAAATTCTTCATCAAACCGAGTTGGTGGCTTGATTTTACGCCGATTTCTTGTTTCAATTACTTTATTATCATCATAACTTTCATTTGTTTCAGCATTCAAATCTTCATTAATTTTCTCATTATTTTCTTCTGCATTAGTCTCTTTCTTCTCTTCTATAATTTTCTCTTCCAATTTATTCGGCTGGCTATTACTTTTATCATTTTTTCTCTTCTCTAATATCATCGGAGACCAATACACATTACATCATCTTCAATTATATCACAATGTCTTGCTACAACTATTCTATTGTTTATTAATACTCTATATCCAACATCTGTATAGCCCATTAGTATGCCAAGCTCGGCTTTCCTGTCCCATTTACATTTTTCTTTTCCTCTGGTGTTCTAACAAATACTTTACTTCCATATATCCTTAAATTTTCAATGCTTGGCCTTTGTTTGAAAAATATCTCATAAGGCGTCTTCCTTTCTATAGTGCCATTTGTTAATGTTCTATTCTTTAAATAAGCTGCGGCCATAACCACTTCAGGCCAAAATCTTTTATGCACTTTTGCCTCTGCCAATAGACATCTTGACATATCCATTATTGATCTATTGAACCTCTCTGCTGTGCCATTTAATT
Organism: Manduca sexta; assembly: GCF_014839805.1. NCBI lineage: Eukaryota > Metazoa > Arthropoda > Insecta > Lepidoptera > Sphingidae > Manduca > Manduca sexta. The sequence goes on along the minus strand of NW_023595643.1, from coordinate 6,522 downwards.
CATGCACATATGGCGGACAAGATTTAATCATAATTCCCTTTGATCTTGCAAAGTCAAACACTCTTTTATTAATGTATTCCTTTCCATTATCACATCTCAATTCTTTAATATTTTTCCCAGTTAAATTTTGTATCTCATTAACATACTGCATTAAACAATTATATACTTTATCTTTTGACGGAATACAATAAACTTTTGCCAACTTACTATAGTCATCTATAAAACTTAAGAAATATTTTTCACCATTAAAACCTGTAGTTCTGTGTGGCCCATTTAAATCTGTGTGTACAATTTCTAATATATCCTGTGCTCGTTTTCTATTATTTTTAAATGGCAAGTTATGCATTTTATTTTCAATACATATAGCACATTTCATGTACTTACATTCAATCTCCTTTGGTAATCCTTTCAATAATTCACTTGTACACATAGTATTCAAATTGTTAAAGTTTATATGACCAAGCATCCTATGTAATTTCTCCTTCACTGTCATACTTGATTTCTTCACTAAATTAGCATGTAATGTACTTGCATTTATATAACCTTTAATTTATACAGTCTATCTTCTTTCACTGCTATAGCTATAATAGTTCCATAGACGTTATATATTTTTGATTGTCGTCCCTGGAAACAATTTTATGATTGTCTGTAATCTTTGAATAGCTCAATAAATTTGCTTTCATCTCTTTGACATAGAAAACATTGTTCAAAACAACTTCAGACTTTTTTCCATAGACCATAAAATAAGTTTGTATTTTTCCGACCTTTGTAGCTTCTAATATTCTTCCATCACCAACTTTTACTTTAATAGGTTGTTGTAATATTTCACATGAATGATAGTACTCATCAGTATTAATTATATGATCTGTACAACCACTATCTAATAACCAAGTTAAGTGGCCAGACTGCTCAATATTATATATTTTACTTGAAGTTGAAACATTATTATTCTCAATAGTTGCAAGGAAATTATTACCACCACTCTCATTACTGGATTTATTATTATAAGTTCTTCCTCTAATATTTCTTGAATTATAATATGATCCACGTTGATGTCCACGATTATTATTAAATCTAATAAATCCATTTCCTCTACCACTGTTAACATTTCTGTGTCGACAATCTCTTTGCATGTGGCCAGGTTTTCCACAGGTAAAACATTTAAAGTTTTTATTAGGTGATGCAGAACTACTAGTGTGAGCTTTAAAAACATTTGAGTTGTCGCGTGATGGTTCATTACATTTTTCAGGTTCTTTATCCAATGATTTTAACATAATTTTACTTTTCAAATAATCTACAGTTCTGTCTTTTTCTGGTAAAACGTCTATTAGATTCCAATATGACTGTAATTACGAGGTAAGGCCTTTAACATATAATTTAATTTTTCTTGTTCACTTACCGTCGCGCCGGCTTGTTTTAACTGATTTATTGATTTCTCAAAGTCGTCAAAAATACACTTACTTGCGAATACAGTCGAATCCGTTTATAATGACATCGAAAGGAATTGACAAACACGTCATAATAAGCGGACGTCATACAAAAGCGTTTTGTGAAAAAAAATACATTTTTATGTAAATAGTATGCATGTATTTAAGTATTTTAATAAAGAAACATAGTAACTTATAAAATAAAAATTGCACGTAATAAGTACATACCTATGTATGTATGTATGTACATAAAAGTTATATTTTTAATGTAAGTAATCTGTAATTTTGTCTGCTTTTGTTTTTATTTTATTGTAAAAACAGTCTCTAATACTATTGTGTATAGAAGACATCGCTATGTCAATTACTCACTGAGATTGAAAACAAAAACGAGCCACGTGCCGAACGTCGTCGGGAATCAAGGAACATTACTGAAGGCGTAAAGAATCATGTCGGTCATTATAACCGGACATAATTTATTAAAAGGGGTCACAATAAGCGACATGTCACTGTAAGGAAGTCATTATATACGACTTTTTTATAAAGAATCTTATATGAAACCAAACTTCGTAGTGTAATTACGTCATAATAAGAGGTTGGTCAATATAGGCAGAGTCATAATAAACGGATTATACTGTAGTTCGATAATTTTATTGCTTCTACATTGTTGCGACATATAATCTGTAGTGCCGATGATTTCTGCAGGTACATTTCATCAAATTTTGCCAATATTTTGCATGCGGAATCTAAGTCGCATATATATTCGAGTTGCTTGTTGCTTATTGCACTATAAATGTAGTTCGTTGCCTGGATATCCATCTCTTCCCACTTTGCAACATCATCCGAATCATTTTTGATTCGTATGGCAGCTTCTTTACATTTCTTAAACTCCAAAAACTTAAGTATACGTATTTTCCAGCTACTATAATCCGATCCGTCGAATATTGGAATAACTGCGTCATTGCATTTAGTAAACGCCATTTTGCTTATTGCATATATAGCACGTTTCCACTTTATTTGCGAAAATATCTTCTTTTCTTCTTTGTATTTGCAGGCAACCACGCTCTGCTACCATGTTAATAAAACCACTATGACGGATCACTGTTATTTAATTTGATATCTTAAACATAAACTTAAAGAACTACATTATTGTGGCTGCTCGCCGGCAGCCCGTGACAGGAAGAAGGAAGTGGAGGCGTGTTGCCACAAAAACAAATTAAATTACATATTAACAAATGTTACCCTAAACAAATATAAATGTACCCATTCAACATTATGTATGTTAAATTCCTAATGCCACAATTAGACGGGTCTACAGGGATAGGTTTAGTTTTGATGAATGCTGCATTTAATGCTAACTTAAACGTTACTATGATCCGCTTGTTACCCATTATCTACTATAATTTTTCTCGCGGCTTCGCCCGCGTGGAAGATTTTTCCGGGATATATCAAATTTCATCGAAATCCGTTGGATAGACGAGCCTATCGCGTTCAGACAGATGCAGCAGGGTACTTTGTTTTGAAATACATTTTTAAATCTTTTTAAGAGCAACAATTCCGTCTTTTAAGAATAACTCAGAATGACTCAGCCGCCTCTGGTGAGGATGGCAGACATTATGTCGTCTGAAATGATATGTTATTGAAAAAAGTTTCGAAGTAATTAGCCACAGAATTATTATCTGATACTAGTTCGTCATTAATGTTCAATACAATACATGATTGTTGTGTAACTTTAATCGTTTATGCAACGGAAGCAAGCAGTAATTTATTTTCTCCGTTTTTGCAACTTATTCCACTGATGCTCAGCTCCTGTTAGTCATAGCATATTGATATGTAGCCTATAGCCTTCCTCGATAAATGGGCTATCCACCATTAAAACAATTTTAAAATTCGAAGCGGTAGATCTTCAGATCAACGCGTTCAAACAAATAAACAAACTTTTCAGCTTTATATAATAGTATAGATTAATCGACGTCATTGAAATGCAATACTTACATAAATAGGTCCCCATCCAGCTGCCTCGACCGGCTTATTATTCTCGACGACAAAGTTTGGATTAGGCGGTATGCGGGCTGGTTGAACCAAATTTGTAAAAGTCATCAATATGCTGGTACGCATTATGGCTATGTCGTTGGTGATAGCGCCCCTATTGAAGCGTGGGTGTATGACTATTGAAGCTATTCGGTATTTAGTTCCTCCGCTCCCGCTGTACGAGGAACCAACGCTGGCCCGCCATTTATCAGCTCCCCAGCCGCTGTAAAACGTACAGCAATAATTGTAGAAAATGATATTATGAAAGAACTCGCCTGTACGATATGGTACACCAGAGACCATAAAGCAACGAAGAAATGTAAAAATATTAATCATTTGGATCGCACAAAATCCACGACGTTTAGTTGAGCTCATCGGAATATAAGTTAGCTTACCAGAATTATACAGATTAAAACTAAACATAACGAGGAAGTGAGTCCAAATTGAGCTGGATTGAGGAAAGAATATGATATTGCTGTGCATTATTTATATGGTTCAGCAAGTTCGAAAACAGATGGGACGTCAAGCTATGATTCATCATGATACAAGCATCTGTAATAGCATAAGCAAGCAAAACAGCTGTTAGAAACATGTGCCTGTGTGCTTGCTTCTCAGGCACATTATGTAGCACGTAACATGGTTGAGGCTAATGGGACTATAATTTCATTACTTTTAATAGGTAGCTGTTATGGTGTACAGGAAGCATTCGAATAAACTCACTCAAGACAGTAGGCAGAAGTCAGAATAGCTCTACTTGTTATTATGGTTCCACTGCACTCATGATACCAGAAGAATAGATAATAACGGTGTTGGAGGGAAGCTATATGTGGATAAGAATTGATTTTAGTGGCCTCACCGCCGACGATCCGAGGACTAACGACTGGAACAGCTGAAAGTTTAAAAATAAATATTATATTTCTGCTGATTTTGCTTTAAAGTTAAGCTTTTGGGACTCCGTAATCATAGCACGGCAACTGAACAGATACTAATCCAATAACGATTGTATAGCGACATGTTGAAGTATTACACATTTCGTCAAAGAAAGTTCAATATCTATCCTGTTCAAAAATATACATAAATGTGGTATTTTAATGAGAATCGAATCCTAGCATCTGTAGGATTTTAGTCCGTAACACGTCTCTTTATTCTATGACCTAGTACAGGGCTGTTTATGATGAACATAAAGAAATAGGTACTAAAATACTACAGTCAACTGAATTGTAACCAAGAATCCTTCCCCGACAGCCTAGTTTATCGTCCAATTTATTTTAGGCATCTCTATTTAACTAGTGATGTTCTGTCTCAAACATAGATATGAACTTAATTATATCTGCTTCGGATATTTTGTTATATCTGTTGAAAAATTATTAAAATGTTTGTTACATATTTAATGAATTCTAATTGAATAAATTATACTTACGGCTTGAGTCCTTGTTGACTAGCTCTAAGCAATCTGAAATTATTGAAAGTTAGATTAGTTTTAAACACGATTTTTTCTATTCTGACGCGGTAAAGTAACCTCACTGCTCCTGAGTGCAGCCCAGATAGAATGTGGACTAATAAGAAATGGTTAGGTACCGTTCGCCAATCGACACAACAGGGTACCTTCCTGTGTTTGATTTATTTTATATGTAACAGAAAAAATTGCGAAAATCTTGTGTAAAATCAGTATCAAATTTGTTTGAAAAAGAAACCCGTTTTTCATATTTGAAATATAATTGTGAGCTAAAATGGGAGTGTTATCTCTTTCTCCCAAACTCAGCGTCATAGCCGATGACACTCAGTGATTTAAAGAAGAGTAATGAATTGCCTTTTTATGCCGGCCTGTTTAATCTGAACATACACAGGGTGATCCCTGAACACAACACACTTACGAGGGCCAGTAGTGCGGGTTTTAACATCTTGTTAACGATAGTCGCTTTCCGGGCGGACAAAATACATCCCACCATCAGCAACTTAGTGTTACGAATACTCTTATTAGACTCATTTTAAATTAAAATTGGCGTGATATTTATAGCTGGAATGGATAGTATTGATAAACGCCATCACATTTCATCCCCAAAGGTAAGTAGAAGTGCAAAGAAGCCACCCACTTTCGACGTAGTAGGGAGCAATAGGTGGCGAGCCTATCGACATAATATCAGGCATCAGGAAAATTCCAGACTACGGGCTGAAACTAAGACGAAAACCGCAATATCACTTTCAATAATTGTATTGATATTATAAACAGTAAGGAATTTATAAGTAGTGCTTTCATAGATACTTAAAATAACTCATTTAATTTAATCATTACTACTATAAGCAGAATAAAACATTAAAAAAAAATACATTAGTTAAAACTTCTTAAGTTTGTACACAATTTTTGAGCTTAAATATTATTATATATTGTTTAATATTTTTTAATAAATGCAATGTCGCTGCTGGCAACTGCTTCAGCCAATATCTGGAACTACTTAAAAATAATGTAACTATAAAATTATTAAAAAGAAAAATAATTCTAATGTATATTTACCAACAACTGCTCCAAGCGAAATGCCAAGGAACACTATTACAACTTTCATCTTCCCGTTAGACGTACGTGAAAAGAAGTGCTCTCTAAAATGGACTTGACACAATTTATAGATTATTGAATTTATTATCTTAATAATAAGTCGATAACTAAAAGACAATATAAGAGATAATAAGAGTCAACAATATAAGAGGATCGGTATTGACCTTGCTTCCAGTTCGTAACAATAATAATAAATACCTACTTGTAAGCATTTGACATTGCTTTGTTCAATCTATGCTTTAAATATATAAGTTAGGTAAGCAGGGTCCACTGCTAGCCATAAACTGTAATACTTAACTGTATTAAGATATTGAAATATGTGGCAATGAATTTCGATCTTCACTTAGAGACATGGAATGCTGTCTCATAAATGGGGATATATAAAACGTCTACGATGTTCTAGAAAATCTTCACCCAGAGACATGGGATGCTGTCTCATAAAGGGGGATATATAAAACGTCTACGATGTTCTAGAAACGACTCGAATATGAAACGAATATAAAACTAGAGCCCAGT
>NW_023595642.1:0-12081 GCF_014839805.1 Manduca sexta | reverse complement strand
GTAGGCAACCTCGTCAAAGTGATGATTGGTGTTTTGTTAAAAAATTTGAAAGATCCATTTTGTTTCCCATGAGTATAGGGGAAAGGATGGTCCGCCCAGGCAGAGCCCCCTGTACCTGGGTAAGCCTAGCGTAATCCGCGCAGAGTGTCGGCCGGTACTCTGGCGGGGCCCTACTCGAGACCGAACTTCCCATCAGCCACGCATCCCCTCGCTAGTTTAATTCATTTTATTCACTTTTTTAATCGTTTCGTGCAACGGGCTCTTTTGCAAGTTATCGCATCATTTTTTAGGATTGTTTCAGTTCAGAAACATTTGGATTCCCATTTAGAAGAGCATTCTCCCAAACCTCATAGGACTGTGTCTTTTTAGTGGCAGCTTTAGTGCACTCAGAATTGCATTGAAAGGTTCTGTCAGTGGCCGCAGATGACTCTTCAATAATAAGTTTACCGTGTTCGAATAATTTCACCTAACAGTGATCAGACATGCCCAGCGGTTCATGCACACTGGTTAAATACATTTCGGTTGGACAAGTCATCAATATAAGATCTAGACGGGCGGCAGTGTCCCTTGATCGATCAGCGAGCCTGGTGATCTCATTAACCACTTGTATCAAATTATTTTCAACTGCAAATATAGATGCTTCCTTCCCTGCGTGGTCAGTTTTCGATGACCCAAGCCATTGCTTATGATGCGCGTTGAAGTCCCCTAAAATAACTATTTTATCTACTTCAGAATTATTTCTTTGGTATGGTTTTAATTCCTCAGACAAATGCTCAAAAAGACTAGTTGTATATTTGTTTCCTTTGTGAGATCTGTAAAGACACCCATAGATCCACCGCTGGTTGCCATACATTATTTGAATCCATAGGACAGGAAAACTATTATTTTTACGTAGACGTTGGTAAACCAAATCGGAACGGATGTAAACACATGTACCAGCGTAGTGTTCGAAATGTATTTCAAGCACGTAGCCATTACATTTTAAAGAATCCTTATTTTTTGGATCACCGATTTTCGTTTCTGTCAAGAATAGGAGAGGAAGACGCTCTGTTTGGAGATGATGGTGAACTTCGTGGAGATTCGAGCGCAGTCCGCGAATATTGGCAAATTGTATTCTACATAACGTAGTGGAAGCGTTATTAGGCATGATTACTTTTATTAAGCTTACTCTTTACTTAACCATTGTCAGATGTTAATGTTAATGTTGATTCAATTTTTTGCCCGATCAAGGTCCAAATATGGTATTGCCGCTTTGCGGGTGTCATGATCATCGCTGACCGCGGCTGATCGTTCAGCCACGCTTTGTCAATGTATCCTAACCGCTCAGCTACCACAATGAGCTCAGCGGTGTGTACCGCTGGCAGCGGTACGACGACACGGTTCTCATGTCAACGTTACGTAGCGACGCCGCTGCCCGCTTCGCTTTGTTTCGGCCATTCTTCCTATTGCCCCATACATGCCGCCCGCTTGTCGCTCTGCCGCTCGCCGTTCGTTTCAAACATCATTTCAAAGTATCTGTTGCAACTACAGATATGTAAATAAAGATTAAAAAGTTTGATATTGTTCATTTATTATTTGACTAAGTCTCGCTCGCGGTTTCGCTCGCGCAAAATGCCTTTCCGGTTACGCAAGTCCGTAAAAGTCAGTGAAATTTAGTAGGTCATCTGGACCATGTCAGCGCCATATAATCTATGTGTCCAATTTCATTGAAATCAGTTTCTAGCTGTTTTTAGATTTACAACTAACAAACATCCAAATTATTCATTGGTTACAAAATATTACAGCTTCTTTAATTTTATGATTGATCATAGACTGTAATACGTGGATGACTTCACACGCACAGATGCATAAAACTATTTTATTAACTAAAGAAATTTACATAAACGTCTTTTAATACCCGCATATGAGCCAAATGTAGTATCACCAATGTTCCAGATAACTTAAATGTAACAACATAAATAGCGGTGCTAACGTTTCTCATGACATTCAGCCTCGGTATTTCATAATGTACTTTGCTTTTTTAAACACATTCTTTTTACTCTGTCTGCACTTTGCTGATAGTTTGGCGCCGTTTAGCCTTGGCAATGGATACAGATACTTATCGAAAGAAGTGAACTCTATGGTGGCAAACTTCGATAAATCAACGATTGAAACGAAATGGCTTCAACAACCATTGGATCATTTTAATAAAACTGATGACAGAATGTGGAATATGAGGTATTTCGAGAGACTTGATAAATGGCGGCCAAAGGGTCCTGTATACTTATTTATAAATGGCGAAGATGAAGCCACTCAAGCATTTTTACAAACTGGAATAATGTATGAACTGGCGAAAGAAACTAAGGGTGCGATGTATCTGTCAGAACATAGATATTACGGTAAGAGCATACCGTTTGACGATTTGAGTACGGAGAACCTAAAATACTTAAATTCGAAGCAAGCACTAGCTGATGTAGCAAAGCTGATAGAGGAAATAAAACTGTTACCTCAGTTTAAATCGTCAAAAGTTGTCGTAGTGGGAGGATCATACGCAGGCAATTTAGCGACTTGGATGGAATTGCTCTATCCTCAATTAATAGATGCCGCCATTGCTAGTAGTGCTCCAGTTGTTGCAAAGAAAGATTTCTACGAATACTTAGAGAACGTTAGCGAGGATTTTGAACAACATGGTACTCCAAATTGTCTCGATAAAATTGCGGAAATATTCAAAAGGTATGATGAGTTGTTTAAATCACCGGATGGTATTGCAAAATTAAAGGCAGAAGAACACATTTGCGATAAGACCGATATGAACAAAAATGAAAATAAGCAAATATTCTTCCTAGATAAAAGTTCTGAATTTATGTACACGGCGCAATATGGGAATCCAAAAATCGATTTAAAAGCCACTGTGAAGATTTAATTAGCACATCAGCAATAAATTCATCTAAAGATGAAGTGTTGTGGAATGCAAAAAACGATTGTTTTGATTACGATTTTGACGAAATGATAAAGAGCATGAAAGAAATTGACTGGCTAATGTCCTGGACGTACCAAACTTGTACTGAATTTAGCTATTTTCCGACCAGTTCTTCAGATAAGCAACCATTTACGAAAAATATTCGAATGGACTTATTTTACAAAATGTGTAGCAGCCTTTACGGTCCCACGTTTAATGAACAAAGGATTGAGGAAGGAGTTAAAAATACTAACGAATTATTTGGAGGTCTAAAGCCAAATGTTTCTAATGTAGTGTTTGTGAATGGTGATTTAGATCCTTATCATAAACTTGGAGTTTTAGAAGACGTTTCTTATGATGCTCCGGCGAAAGTGATACCTCGAGCATCGCATTGCAGAGATTTATTTTCTAATAGGCCTGGCGATCACCAAGAATTGAAAGAAGCAAGAAATTATATAAAATACTTAGTGAAGAAATGGATTGGAGCTGGTGATTATATTATAAAGCGGGAATAAATTTACTGTGGACATATTATATTCATCACTTTGAATTAGAAGGATGTTGACCAAATACACGAATAATTATAATATTAAATAATATTGATTAATAGCTTCTAGTTATTATAAATGTAATCATTCCAAGGTTTTACGCAGCATACGTATTTCATAAATAAAACGAAAGGCATATTGAAAAATATTATGTATATTTACTCATACATGTTCTTCCTTATAATAGGTTACTTGTTAACCAACACCCTATGTTACACAATAATGTCGGATGTTGATGTTTAAAATTCTTTATAAAAATATGATTACATGTCTTACTCGATATAATTTTACATATTAAATATAATAATTATTTCTTGCTAAGTGGAAAATGCTTTAAATTTGTCAAAGTCTATTTATTTCTCATTGTGCCCCAAATTGAAGTCACAATCATAATTTAATGTTCAAAAATGTTGTGCTTTCTAACAATTTTTATCAATTCCTTTCTATGTTTCGTTATATCCAGCTATAAACGTTTCAGTATCTATATAATTATCTATAATAATGCATAAGATACAAAATGGTAACCTGTGTAGCACCTCCGATATAATAAAATTGTGAAGAGCTACATTTCAGTATAATATAAAAAGCATAAAAATATATTCCGCTAAAAAGAACTATTCTTACAACCAGCATAGTTCTTTTAAGGAATGTATTATTTAATTCTAAAACTTAAATAACGAATACATATATTACAACTAAAGTGTACACAATTATCATTGAAATATACATGAAAAAACCTAACGAATTAAGTTGTGACAACAAATTACATTAAACATTGTCAACTTAATTAACTTAACTTAATCAATAAAATATTAAATGAGTATTGGAGATAAAATGTTTAATAGAATATAAAATGTTAAAATATCTACCGAAAACAAGAAAGATTTATTTACAATAGAATATTACTTCATAAGGTTACAATAAATTTACTTAAACTACGATTAATTCATATCGAATATATACCACAATGATAATATACAGACTTACAACAGTAATACTAACATGAGACATCAAGAACATTCAGATATTGGAGTGGCCAAGGTGGTCTTCCGCCTATTTTCAAAAGTAAATAATCAATATGAGATTAAAAAATATGTCTCTATTAATATCCCAACCCTGTATTGACTAGGATTGATATAAGCATAAAAAATAAAAAAAGATATCAAAACGCACAGAATATGCTGAACACGCAAATATCGTTTAAATTAATTGGCAGTGATAGTTAACTTAAGGTATTCAAGCTTATCTACGTCTACAATATCACTTAAATATGCCTTATCTACTTATTCATAGAAGATACAAACTCTGCTTTTATGTTTGCTGTTTTAAAAATTGACCGCTGACGTATCAATCCACTCATCTTACATTCTATTATCTCCTTAACTCAACCAGCTTCGGTATCGCTATTTCGATTGTTTTTAAATCTTCAATACCTTCAGTTTTCATTTTAAATTCGCGATAACTTAAAACATTACGAATATTTACACCAATTCTAATTTCAATACCGTCACATCGATATGATTTCCTACAAATATTCGCTTCAAAAAAGACATCAGTCTTTGGTCAATTATCATTTACATATTTTTTACAACAGCTACTGTTTCATTAATATTTCCTAACATCGATGTGACAATATTCTTAAATCGAGTCTAATATCGGGTAGTATTGCCGTGTTTGTGGTGTTGCACTTTAATCCCACTCTCCGATGAACATGTGGCGTGCGTGTGGGGCTGGTGGTGGTGGGAAGCCACGTCCAGGCATGGGCAGGCGGCCGTATAACGCGTATGGGTCATAGTGTTCTCCGTCTGAAACATTAGCCTCATTAAATGATTGCAAATATATTAATTTTCTCTCACCAACCGATACCTTGGGGATTCAATATTGGTTCTTGGGAAAGCGGTTAAATTATTTTCGTTACGCCAGTGTACTTTTCGAAACGCACTTTGCAAACAGGGAAGTATTTTTTATTGTAGGGTAATATCAAATGGATCCATAATTCATATACTTGTGTATTTTTAGTGCGTTAGTAATTTAATAATAATTGTTAACTGTAACCGCCCGCATATAGTTGCCTAAGGATTCTATTTGTATTGTTGTACATATACACATAAAGTTTCTATAGGAATACCAAATAATGGTGCAGATAATAAGGAACGTTTCATATCCCACGTCAACTCATAATTCTTTTAAAAAATAATAACTTTAATAAAAGATTTTTCAAATAGAAATTCAAACTGCATAAAATATTTTCATAAAAACAAAAATATTGGAAAACACATAACTAAATCGCCTATTCTAAAGATGATTGCAAAGCTTGCAATGCAACACAAATAGAAACAGATAGATATGGTCATGATCAAGAAACTGACGATGAACATGTGAGTTGTAAGCACAGAAGTGAAAGGAAAAGAAGCTAAAGGCGATGTGCTACCAAGCGAAGCTGTCTAAAATAACAGAAAGTTTTAAATACCAAGGTTGGAGCGAAGAGTCCGCTGCGAGGCGGTGGAATTAAAGTGCGGGGTTAGTCTGTATATGTACTTTAGCGGGGCTGCTGGATGACGAGCGGGCGCAGCCTGGGCTCCCTGTTCGGATAGAATTGGTACATGAGCTTCTTTTCTAGGGGTCTGTCGTACGCACCGATTCCGCTCTCGTAAGAGCGCGCGTGCCACAACGCCGCCGGCGGCATCGGGGCGTGGGCAAACGCTGGCATGTGTGGCGGGAATGGGCCGGGGTGCGGGTGGGCCACGCTGTAACGCTTGCTGGCACCGGCGCCTCTCTTTTTCAGAGTGAGGCGCTCGGGCATCGGCGGCAAAACTTTTTGCCCGTTCGCCTTCACGAAGTTCGGAACGCGTGCGCGTAGGCCGCAGTAGTAGGGGTCATCTGAAATAAAGAAGAAAACAATTAGTAAACTAATTTCGAAATATTTCAAAATTCTATTCTTGTCTTGATGGAAATCTTTGCTATGAATAAACATCGATATCACAGTCAGGTAATTGCTTTAAAATAACATGTAATTTCCTTTAGGAACATTTACTTAAACTCCGCAATGTAAACGGCACGCGACAAGGCACCATACAAGTATACTAACGCTTAGAGCGAATAACACCGCCATACAACAAACAGCTTGAACTAAAAACATCGTTAGTGGTCACTTGTTTGCCCTCCACAGAGCCGGATCTACAAGGATTAGTACATATTGTCCCGTTGCCCATAATAATATTATTCTTAACAAAAATAGACAGGATGAATTTATTTCTTACATCTAACCGTTTCGTTGTTGGTTATTGCTATAGGCGAACATGTAAGATTTTGTGACATCTGTATCACACCAGTTCTAGATCCGACAGTGCTTGTCCATGTTCCAATATGACATAGACTAGACTAGGCATCGTGTCCTGCGTCCTACGCCCTCTTGTTCCAAATACCGCTAGTCGAAATATCAAGGATATACAAATGCCAAGACGGTTGTTGCAACATGTCGGGCATTGTTTGGAGCTAGGCTAGCATCTGGCGCCTAACAGAACGTGAGAGATCGATCATTAATATACCTTCGAAGTGGCAATTTACCTACTATGGTTTGTGATACGTCTAAAATATATTGAAATAATGTTGGTTCATTAAATATATACAAGGAAATAGATTGCTAATATTTTCAAGTGACCATAAAATTTTGTGGCATTCTGCTGTATTTGTAAAAGTCAAAATATTATTAATTTCTTCATGCTTGAGACGATTTTAATGATCTCAAACACCCATAACTTCTTTGTACTCGATCAAACGGAAGGAATTCAAATTAATATCACTAGACACTTACGAGTGATGGCGCTTGAAATTTTCAAATGAGAATTAGAAACGTCACATTCGATCGAACAAGGCCCCTAAGCCATCTCAAACCTGAATATTATATTACCTTTGCATAATTTGAATAAGATACTAGCTTGTATTTGTTCAAAGTACCAATCAAGTGGAAAAAATCATGACCTCGAGAATATACTATGAGACAAAATGCGAAGAAGTTAATAAGACCCAAATAAGTTATTTTAAAATTATTTATTTCTTATTTATGGCATACTTTAAAAGAAAGATAGATAGATACTTTGGCTTGCATAAAATGCCTTGCAAACTTGTCTCGTATTTCAAAAAGTCGAGAATGTGAGAGAATATTAAATATTTCGAAATAAAATATGCTCTTATCGTGGCACTTGTGTTTGAGCAAGTGTCGTGTGTAATCTGTGATGTATGGCTGAGTTTGCGATGTGTTCGTTTGTTTGCCTTCACGGTGTTGTAAATTTTAGCATGCCCGTGATTTTGTAAATCCGTTCTCGTGCCGCGATTTTGAATTTATTGTGGAGTTAAATCATGGTGTTATAATTTTTTTCTTAAAATCCAATATTGTTGAATTTAAATTAAGAAACGTGATTCATTTCTTTGGGTATTAATGACCTTTACAGTGCAAGAGAAGTGGAATGGCTAAAGAAATATCATAATGCGATACAAAACTTATTTATTAACTTTAACACCTCAAGCAGAAGCTATATCCTCTATTACGCTTGTAAGGAAGTTATTCACCACTCCCTATTTTATTACATAAGTATTTCCAGCATAGTAAATCTTATGGCGCGTGGACAACATAATATAAATGATGTTCTGTCATTCGTTTGATATAATGTTCACACTTGCAAAATCGCCCCGTATAAATTGCCAGTTGGAGCTATAAATCCGTTGCTGTGTCGACGCATTCGGCCATGGACAAGGCGAAACATAGTTGTTAGAGAAAAATAGTTTTACGCGAAATATCAAAAATATTTCTTTATTTTATATTTAGGACGTGATTTAATATGGTTGAATCTTAAATATTATTCCTTGTTAAAAAGCCTTATCTTTAAGGGTAAATATACTTTTACTAAAGATGTATTTAACAAAAGATACGGCACAAGGGTTTGTGCTAGTGACATTAATAAAAAACAATTATAAACAAATCGTACAAGTCCTTAAACGCTTAACCAAATCCACTACAGCAGCATTGAAATCCCAAATAATTTATAAATTGTATATCTTTCAGTTGATTACAACCAAACCTAAAGACCTTGTAAGAGCAAATAAATAACACCAATATGGAAAAAATATCTTAATGTGACCAATGAACAACAAAAGCAATACACATGCAGATGCATTTCAGGTGTTATTTGTCCATTACCGAGAAGTTATGAGCTTCGCGTTTATCCAAACATGGAAAGTATTCCGAGGACCTATTCTTGGGGCAGGCGCCTGGTGCCGCGCGGCCTTTTAAATACTATTATAGCCTATTGAGCAAGACAGAACACATGGTACCAATCCTGATGAGGTGAATTTATTTGCATCCAGTAATTAATGCACTTTTTCCAGAGTCAAGCCGAGTGGGACGATTAAAAGGTCCCCATTGGACTTCATTAATTCGTTAAGAAAGTGAATGTGTTTTACCTTTTCAGTATTTACATTTAGTTCGTTAGCTACAAATCTGGTTGCTCTCTATATCGAGGTATAGTATACCAAATTATTAGATATATTTCACATTATCTCATAAAGTATTAACTGTTTATAAAAAATATATTCCTCAGACAGGAAAATTATCTTTTAAATATAATAAAGTAACTTATAACGCATCTTATTATGTAAATATTGAAGCCGATCGTCACGTATATTAAGGAAAGAAACCTCAATGTAATAATCAAACTCCGAGAACGTTATATTTAGCACAAAGCGGCTTCGTAACCTCCTTTTTGTTATGCATTGTTAAGTCGCGGTCATTAATGGAAGTCGATAATGTATGATCGGACGCACTCGACGTAATTAGCTCTGTGTAAAGAACTGTTCACTTACCGTATTTCTTCTCTTTGCCTTTGTCGGATTTGCCACGCGGGAACTGCGCCGGCACGCGGCCGTTTGTTTCAATATCGTCGTAATCAGGCTGAAAGCAAAAAAAAAAAAATAATTATAGAATTTGGTATATTAGATTTTGAAGATGTGAATTAACGATATGCAATATTTGAATCATAAACCAATTAATTACTTCGAAAGTCATGCATCAAAAACGGAAAGATGTGATATTAAGATAATACTTCGGATATCATTTAGTATAAATTAACAATCATTAACCTACCTCATTATACTCTATCTACTGGCAGTAATAATAACAAATTCAAAGAAATACAAGCAGTGAGATCAACCATAAACAATATAAATTAAGTAATACAAAAAGATAAGACAGATGTAAGTCCCCTTGGAACACCCAAACCGACAGTACGTAATGCATCCATAGACAAGATTAAGGGTGTAGAAACATGTAAAAACATGCAATTCCCGACTAAAAAGAACTTATGCAGTAATATAAAAGCGTGGGTGTATTACAATCTTTACCTTGTGGAGGCTCAAAGACGGCATCAGAAAACAACAAATACCGATATAAACAACATAGAAAAGGGTCCTTATCAAGTTAAAGAAATTATGAAAGCCACACGAAGAGCGGAATTATTTCCAGATTTAAGTGGGTTAATAACAAGTTTTAGTATCGCAATATTATTTTAGAGGTGTGTTTATAGATTTTACCTTACATGGAAATTTTATGTGGTTTTATTGAACCAATTTCTTTCAATATCAATATTGACAAGGTGGTGGGTCTCTTATAAGCGGGAATCTTTATGGAGTATAATATTTTAACTCTTAAATATCAGTATACAAGCACAATTGTTTTTAAGCTTGACGAACACTGTTACCCTTACTAATAAATTACTGAATAATAGAAAACATAAAATCCAATTGTTAGTATTGTTGTTATCTGCATTGACGTTCACTATTAGACGAGAAACCTGCTTACCTCATCATTGAAATACCAAACTAAAATTCATTGTCAGTAGGTCATAAAAACATGTTAAACACAAGTAAAGCCGCAACCTACAATTCCTTTTGATGCAAATATTTGTACTCAACACACAAACCAACTACATTCCACTGGTCTACTACATTTCGCATTGTTTGAAGAAACACGCGTAAATAAAGTCTCAATACGTAATCTGATCAATAGATTGCGTTCAATACGTTTTCATGTGACAGCATTACGCCGCCGTTGACAATAAGTATGCGAGAGACGTGGACAAAACTAGATATTTTATTCAGTTTGCCAGGTCGTAAGACTTTAAACTGAAGGCTAAAAGGCACACAAAAGACATTGTTCATTTGTATAGTGTCACACGCTCTCACGAGTTTAGGTGAATCGAGAGCGAGTTTACAATTTTATCTTCGATTTTCAAGATCAGATCGGAGATATGGCTTCCTATCTTAGATAGGTGGTCCTACTTCTCGGTTGCTTCGGCCTTCAAGGTCTGACAAGTAGGTTTTATCGCGTGCAACAAATTGAACTTTTGCGTCCGTCTATCGGCAATGATCAGCCAATTTTATTATGCAAAATTAAAATTTGTTCCAGTATGAATAGTTTCAAAATATTCAATGTCTGATACGTATGAAATCAATAAATAAAACATATATCTCACATAAAATATGAATTATAAAACTTGAATTAGCACTGCTACACAATTTATATGTTTTAGAAAGCATAATACTCGCGAAAACAAAATTTTGAAAAGGCTCGCTGTGCCGCACCCAAATTACTCACCTTTACTAATATTTACGTAAACATCCTATTTTGAAGTGAGAGAGCAAAAATAAATTATAGTGAATAAATATTATGCCCATTAGGACTAAATAAGGTAAAAGAATGTCACGCGGTATTATAAATTTCTATAATTTATATGCAAAAGCTGATTAACTCATTATGTCGGAACTTGGAGGCCGTTTCCATCTATTATTTATTCTATACGGATGTAAAGGTCTATATGCGTTTAGTAGCTCATTCTCCTCTCATTCCTCTTGGCATATTTAATCAAAACACATGGATTTAAATACACCAAAAATCCAGATTTATTTCAATAAATAATTCTAATAATAAAAAGCCACAGGTTCACCAATCAAAGTTGCTATAAAACCCACTTTAGCTTTCCGGTTCGCATAAGTTGACCCTTATCGCTAATGCATTTGGACCTTTATTTGGGGTGGGGCGGCTATAATGACTCGCTTTTCACTGACACATGAGTCATGCCTCTTGATTTAGTTCACATCTTTATCTTCAATTTCGTTTGAGCATTTCGGTGATTAATGTCGTATCGACTGCTATAAATTTTATACCTGACTAATTTTATCAGATTTGCATCCAATAAATACTTTAAATTCGATCGAGTGATTAATGTTATTGTTGTTTTATGATTAAATACTTGTGTTAATTGATGAATTAATTACCTTTCTTCATTTTTATTATTTAGTATGCCAGTGAGTGCCATAATAACGTAAACAAATTTTAATGCTACCTCATTAATAACGTTAGATTCTTTTGAAAATACCAGAATTGCAAAAACTTAAAACACTAAGAGCCTGCTTCACAACTTCTGAGTAAATACATAAGTCAGACTATAATCTATAAGCACATCCAAAGAAATGGTGATAAAATGAGTACTACCTACATAGAAAAATAACTTAAGATCCAGCAACGAACGTATACCTAAATAC
>NW_023595641.1:0-9031 GCF_014839805.1 Manduca sexta | reverse complement strand
ATTGTGTGCTCCATGACTCAATCATTGCCTATTAGTAGATACATAAAATTGATTTTTTGTACATAAGCGTACCAGTTATTTTAACATAAAGATTCTTTTCGAATATGGCACATAAAATGCAAAAGCTAAATCTAATTTCATAATGCCTCCCTGTGTCTTTTATTGGGAGGTGAAGCCCACGATCACCACTATTTTTATCTGAGTTTATTGCAAGCGCAAACATGAAAATTAACGAGAAGTTTCTCGATGCCAGAATTATAGCGATCTTATTCACTTTATACATAAGGGTAACTCTGGAACGCGACTCGAACAAAACTGTTTTTATAACATATTCTCAGTCGTATCGTAGTCGCTTTGGCAGCCAGCATTATCGTTTTACAAATGTAGTATACTGTCGAAGGCGTCTGAACGCATTTATTAATTTATAACAACACCATAAACGTTTGGGGCTTTACATTTAATTGACGAACTAATGGACTACTACCTGATAAACAGGGCCGTAACAAGGCGGGGGTCGCGGGGAACGGACCCCCAAGTAAGCTTACTTGGACTATAGTTAATAGCTATACCATTAAAATATTTTATTTATAATAGACTTTATTAACAAAAATAATGCAGTTTATTTCTTATCTAATCGATTATAGATTGCAATCATTTCGAATATTAATTGATTTTTTTAGAAAATATTGTATTTATAAATATAATTTTATTCATTTATTGCAATAGTAAATAGATCTTTGGCTCGACCGGGCACTGGGAGTTCAATCAAAAATAGTTATTTTTATTTGATTTGATCAAAGTTCTTGCGTTTGGCTTCTATTTTGTACAATTTTTTGTACATGTTTGGTTCAGATTATAGTTTAGGCAGAATGGTACATGCAACTGTTTTCTTTTTACATTTAAAACATACTATTACTAATTTAAGTTCAATTATACAAGTTGTACATTAATATTATACAAATATGGCACGTTTATGTGAATTCAATTATTCAATTTATAAATTCATGATTTCAAGAATTGGTACTTGATGTTAAACATTGTCATGTCATTAAAATATTAAATTGAAAAATATTGTATTTTGTTGATATCTTTCCAAGACTTTTTCAAAATTGCAACAATAGGTAATTTTTCAACATAGCTTGATACCTTATAACAGTTTGCTTGATATTTTATATCTGTGAAGTGACAATCTGTCTCTCCTTTATTATATTTTTGTAGTTATTACATTTATATGGCGGTCTCCTTCTTCTGCGGCGAGGCGTACTGGTGCAGCTCGTCGTAAGGGGGTGGCCGCTCCTCACCTCCCTCCAAATCCAGATCTAAATCACTCTCTGGACACATAATAATTACATCATAAACATTTACCTTTCTTATCCTACTTCCAATTTACTACAATTTGTAAAAAATTCCTGAAGACTAACTTAAACTTTGATTATAACGATTAAGTAAGTATATATATAAATGCAACTTCCGAACTGTGAAACCCTAAAAAATTTGGCAGTATTAAAGCCGATATGTTGTAGGTATACAGAATTTTAAAAACACACACATGCAAACTCAATCCTCGCCACTCACCAGAGAAAGCGCCAGATTCAGGACGGCACGGCTGGGCCAGTATGTCCCCGTCACTCGCATGCCGCGCGCGCCACGCGCCGACCCCCGCGCCCCCCGCACCGCCCGCGCCGCCCTCACTCCCCGCCGGCGCCCGCTCCTCGCCCGACAGGTAACAAGCACAGCCGTCGTACCCCACGGCCTCTGCATGCGAAGCGAGCCGAGCCAGGTTCAGCGGTTAGCGGTTTTTTAACACAACTGAACGGCACAATGCACATTATAATGGCATTAGGAATAGGCAAGTTAGTAGTACCTAGTCCCACGATAATTACATGTGAGACATCCACTCTAAACATACCTTCATTGTTTGTATATATTAGAATAAAATCAAGCTCCGTAATACCCTTAGCCAGTACATCAATCATGCATGCAAACATACATTCCGAAAACATTACCATTCTGGGACAGTTAAGTAAAAGCACACTTACCAACTGAAGGCGGTGGATAAGTAGACCTGGTCCCACTAATCCTCGACTCTATGCCGTGGTGATAAGCTCCAGATCGGTCCAGCGGCTCCAGGGTATCCAGCCGCTCAATGACTTCATCCAAGCTGAACGTAAAGGCATGCTGATGTTCCGCTAGCGGCATGAGGGCTGGCTTCGGCCGCTCCTTCGACCGAATCGACTCATTGAGTGACTGCTTAGCTTCTTTTGCTTTGCAAACCTTGGCGGGCTTCTCTTGCACTTTCAAATTGTTATCATTTCGAATTTCTAGTTCAGTGTTATCGAAATTTGAATCCTCGATTGTATCTCCGATGTAAAACGTTTGTTCCGTGACGTCACAATCCTTATCATCACTGGTGGCTTTCTCCTTGTTCCCTTCAGCCTTCTTTTTAGAAGACTTTATGTTAGTATGATGTTTCTTGCAGGGTTTAACTTCATCACTTTTAAGGCATTCTATGCTAGAGGACTCGGGTTCGGCATGCGGTGCTTTTTCAGGACTGTCTGTGCCGTCAGAGTTCCTGACGGGATTCAGAGGGATGTAGAGATCCTTGGTAGAGCGCTCCCAATCTCTCCTGTGGAGTACCTCGTCGATGACGCTGGGGGCAGAGTGGTAGCGAGTCTCATCGTTGTGGGATTTACGGCGGCCGATCTCTTCGTGACTTCTGTGGGCGGAGAGGGATTTCTTGTGGCCTGCGCAGTCAATTATCAGTCAAGACAAAAGATAAGTTTGCGAGTTTCATTTCTAATGGGAGTAGATAGATCCATCTAGTACTAGTACACTCGTATCACTGGGTTTATATCCATATCTTCGTATGGTATTCCGAGACTCTATCGACTACATAAAATGCAATGAGTTTTTGACTCCAAAATTGGATATTTGATCCAAGAATGCTATTATTTTCTGTGAATACTATACATGAGAAAAGAGACAGCAAAGTTAAATTGAAACATTAATATTAAGATTGATTTTTGTTAAGAATGTATGATAGGCTAGATACCTGACGTGCTGGGAAGGTGTAGAGAGACAGCGCTGCTGCCGATGCGGCGGCTGAAGAACTCGCTGGAGCGTCGCCGACCGCCGTTATCTATAAACATCACCAGTTATATTGAAACTAAGCTAGATGTCACACAGCACGAGACCGGAAAATACATCTCTAGTTTGAAGCCGTTACATCTGCAACATGATAGGTATTTTTAACCTTACAGAAAACCGATACTGAGTAGCGGCTTTGGTATTGCAGATCCACTCAACAGAGTAATAGGCATCGGAGTAAAGAAGAGAATTATTATGGCTTTGGCTAAATTGTTAATCGTTGATTTTAATCACAAACCAAAGTAAATGAAATTTTTAGGAAGATCACTCTAGATTAAATAAAATTATAAAAAAACTACTAATGGTTTGTTGCTTTTTTTGCAAGTTTTGAAAAAATATGAAAGTAATAAGTAAAAATATTAATTAGTAAGTTCAATGCCTACCGTGGGTTATTTCAGCTCTGCTCGGATGCCGACTCGTGTTTTCTGAAAGTATTGAGACTTTTAATTAATATTTATACCAACTATGAGGACTATACTAATATTATTATACGATTATACCAACTATAACGAGTCGAATAATTGGATATTGTTTAGATCTTCCGTGAAATAAGATCCACTATACGCTTTTGTGGGATAAAGTATTCTATCTATTAATCTAGCGCTTTATATGCGACTAAATAACTATTATATGTGTCCATTTAGCGGTTTATGTATTTAATAGTATTAAACATCTAAACGTCTTTACAAACTTTGGTTAGATTTGAATGAAATTTGGCACATATTTAATCTTAGTAATATGCTCCTGTGAAAAATATTGGATATTTAAAATAAGATTTTTTAAATTTTTAAAGAAAAGCTTATCACGCGGGCGAAGTCGCAAGCAATAATATACTTGCTCACTGCTGAGCACGGGCCTCCTCTACTACTGAGAGGGATTAGGCCTTAGTCCACCACGCTGGCCTAGTGCTGATTGGTAGACTTCACACACCCTCGAAATTCCTATAGAGAACTTCTCAGACGTGCAGGTTTCCTCACGATGTTTTCCTTCACCGTTAAAGCGAACGATTAATTCACAAAGAATACACACATGATTTTTTAGAAAAGTCAGGGGGTGTATGCCCTTGGGATTTGAACCTGCGGACATTCGTCTCGGCAGTCCGTTCCACATCCAACTAGGCTATCGCCGCAAGCAATACCTAATGAATAA
This sequence comes from Manduca sexta, assembly GCF_014839805.1. Classification (NCBI taxonomy): domain Eukaryota; kingdom Metazoa; phylum Arthropoda; class Insecta; order Lepidoptera; family Sphingidae; genus Manduca; species Manduca sexta. Next base: position 4,735 of record NW_023595641.1, on the reverse strand, counting down.
TAATAATTCAATAATTACATCATTATATAAAAATTAGAATGACTGGTATGTTAGCTCGTGAATGTAGTAACTCACCGGACTTATCTTCGTACCACATGCAGCAGCAGAGCCAGTAGACCAGCACCAGCATGCCGCAAGTCTTCGCGTCCACCACACTGCTCGTCTCGCTGCTCTCGCTGGCCATGGCGCTGCGGATCAACCACGCAACTACACGTACTTTCCCTTATCACTAGGTCAGGGTCTTTATAGTGAAAAGGAGGGTAGTACTAACGTGATAGCAAAAAAGAAAAAGTTTAACAGTAGTTAGTTGTGGTGGCTACAAATCCTCCGCTGCTGTGTACTCTTCATTATTTTTGTGAGATAGTAATTATACCACAATTGATCCGGTTCATTCATTTCGTCAAAATTAATTAAAGGAAATTTCTGTGCTGGTATAAAAGACGCAATCTATAATAAACAGTGGAAAAAAGCGTTGCGTGGAAATAATTTTTTTTTTTATTATTTTATATTTAGCATACAAAAAACTAAAAAATTGCATTGTTAAGTATTTTTAGTACCTACTTTAAAAAACATTGCCAAAATAACCGCTGTTAAAATTTTCATAGCAATTACATACGTAAACGTTGCGGCTTTTGCTCTTTAAATCATTAAGGTGCTCATTAAAGTACGAGTACGAAAGGAAAATTTTGGTCATGAGGGCTTGAAATTTGGCTTACTAACCTAAATATATTTATTTGCCTTGGAAAAATGAATTATTTTGGGAACCGAAGTCTAAAGTCCATGAACGGTGTTTTCTTTTCCCCTTTAATGTTTAATGCGTAATCAGATAATTGTCTGGTCAATCAATAGAGGCGGCTGTCAAACTAGCAATCGTCAAATGATAGAATGAAACGATAAGTTCTCACAAACATCTACAATTATATAGATATCATGTACGCTTTAGATACCTATTTTAGAATAGTTGAGCCTGCGGGCTATTATTTTTTTAAATTTGGACTCAGTAAAGAACCACACTGAGTATATTATTGTATATCGATAAATGCTCAAGATTTATATAGTCGCTAGCGTTTTTCATAAGAATTAGTAGCAGGGTACTCTGCAAATTGCAACGAATGCCGTCCGCAGGTACTTTTACAATCTATAAAGCTATTAACAATCCCTACTACCATTATAAAAAGAGTATTTTTTAAAAACAAATGATGATACCTATATACCTCTATCTAAATATTTAGCAACTACTTAATAAAAACGAGTATATTTGAATAACTTTCTGGATTTAATAGCATCGCATTTCATAATAAAAAATATTTAAACTCTCATTGCAGCAAAATTTTGTTTTTAAATTAAACTTTTAATTATATACTTGGAACATACCTTATTTGTTCATGTCCAAACGTAAACACTGTTGGTGAGGTTCACACAGGACGTTATGGTGTCGGAGAGCGGGTGCACACTGGATGCTGTGCCAACACTCTCGCCCGGCGGCGGCGCGCGCGGGGCACACTCAGAGCAAGCCTGTGAGAGTTCTGTGATTCTTCTAGATGTTTAATAGGTGATCATATTAGTTGTCTGTTTGTATGCTAACACATATTATACACACACACACAACATCACGCATTTTATCCCCGAAGGGGTATGCAGAGTCGCAACCATGGCACCCACTTTTCGCCAAGTGTGTTCCGTCCCATGATGTGATAGGGGGCGAGCCTATCGCCATATCGGGCACAAATTCCAGACTCCGGGCTGATACTGAGCAGAAAAACCCAAATATCACTTTGCCCGACCTGGGATTCGAACTCAGGACCTCGGAGCGCTGCCGTACCGCGCATGCAGTACAACTAGGCCACCGAGGCAGTCAACACATATTATATTCTTTTGAAATATTTTTAGAATTGGTATCTCTTTAAACTTACAAAAAAATTATAGTCTGATTTAATTTGCTGTTATTTCATAAATAATGTAAAAATGTATTATAACGATTTCATTAACTAATTGTAAAATTGATTATTAGGTGAAATAAAAGGCTTTTTTATTTTTTTTATACTTAATCTCTTGAGCGTTATCAAAACCGAAATTCAAGTTTGAATTTATTGTTTATGTGAAATGAAAAGATTTTAGAAAACTTAAAATTTGTCTGTAATAAAATTATAATAATATTTTTTTTTAGAAATTTCGAGGTCATTTTCGCAGTAGTACTCAAGCAATCATTAGGTATGTAAATTACGATATGATAACATGATTCATTGATCGTAATCAGCTAAACTAATTAATAATCACCACGTACTTGCAATCATTATCAACTTATAAAGATATTATTTAATATCATAATGATTACACTTATAGTTGTATGGTATATCCTATCGAATATTCAAATTCAAACTTCAAAATTCAAATTGAAATTGAAATTCAACATTTTTATTGATAATATCGGGTAAATAGGTACAGCGGTCTTGTGCCCTGTGGCTCGGGGGCATCTAGAGAATTTCGCCACGGTATCTCCTGCCTGTCGTAAGAGGCGACTAATTGGGACTTAGAGAGAGTCGTTAGGTGAGCAGTGGGAGGCTTCTCGCTCGACTACAGCGACTCTGAGGTGGACGACAATGCGGATAGGTCTTCCGATGTCGTGGACTCCAAAGGAGTCATTTAGCATGTGGGGGCATCTTAGCCCCCTTCAACTAGATAGGTGCCGCAATGCGGTATTGCGCTGGGACGGTTCCGAGCAGCTATCTTAGTGCAACAAGATACCCCGGGGCCGTCCCGTATGCGCCGAAGAAGGCTACCGCGGGTTTTGGTTGGTATGCCGGTGTAGGGTATACAAGGGTTAGGGACTCGGTCCAACGCTCACTCGGATGATGGTATACTCCCGAGTGTCGAAACTGGGCCGTAAGACCGGTGAAACCAACATAACCATTCCACTGACCCTCCAAGTGGTGGTAGCGACAACGCGTTTTTCCCGCGAAAAAAGGTACATTGATCTTAAGTAATAACGATAGAGTTCGCCAACATCTGCTTTTGTAGCATATAAATATTTAAAAAATAGATGCTTTGGTCTAGATTAGAATTTAAGTAATAAGTTTAAAGCAAGTACGTAACCTTTGACAGAACAATTTATCTATTTAAACTTTATATACAGTAGATGTATACAACAGCGACAAAGAGTCCGTATAACCCGATTCTAACCGGCTGCCCTTTTTGTAGAATTTCTGTAGAATCTAATAATCATCAGAACGATTTGGAGGCTGCATTTATGCATATTAGTACCTATATGTTGTGTCGAGTTCCCTTTCCAAAATTTGCACCTTGCGCTATACAAGTGAACTTAATGGCTGAGGCATTTTCTAACAGTCAACCTTTGGATGTTACAGAGATGATACAATGTCAATTTCTGTAATAAGCTGAAAAGACAATTTATGCTTGTGTTCAATGCGCTAATCTCTACAACTACTTCTAAACATTGGCGGAGTCGCGAGCTAAAGTTGGTAAATTATACTAAATATGACACCCCTGTACATTAGCATGGTGGTATGAGAGATAACGTCTCTCGTCGACATTATATTTATCACTTTGTCGTTGGAAGGGGTAAAAAAGAAATAATCACCCATCATTTATACTTAATGTCAAGACCAAGGTCCTGACGTTCGAGACTTCACTTTAAAATGAAAGCTTCTGCATATTAAATCATTAAACACAAAGATACGAGTCTTGACATGGAATGGTATATTTGTTTTGACGGTAGTAAAGCAAATTTTTTGACGATTGCTGCTGACTCTAACAGCGCAAAGCGAATTCGCTTGCAGCGTCTCGTAATCTTCTTGTAAGATAAACAAACTTGTATAGACCTGCATGTATGATTTACGTCATCAAATGGAATAAGAAATATTCATATTCAAATAGTATTTGTTGTGATACACGTGTAGAAATATGGTGTTACATCATTATTTTGAAAAGTGATAATAATAATAATATCAGCCCTGTATTATATACTTGCCCACTGCTGAGCACGGGCCTCCTCTACTACTGAGAGGGATTAGGCCTTAGTCCACCACGCTGGCCTGAGTGCGGATTGGTAGACTTCACACAGACTTCACACACTTTTAGAACTTCTCAGATGTGCAGGTTTCCTCCCGATGTTTTCCTTCACCGTTATAGCGAACGATAAATTCACAAAGAATACACATGATTTTTTTAGAAAAGTCAGAGGTGTGTGCCCTTGGGATTTGAACCTGCGGACATTCGTCTCGGTAGTCCGTTCCACACTAACTAGGCTATCGCCGCTTTTAAAAGTGATAAATTAATTATAATCAGTTTGTTTGATTGTCTATATCTATGGATCTATTATAACAAACACTAACTACGTCAACGCATGAATACTTTCTGTCAGAAAACAAAAACAGCTTAGAAATTAATATATAAGCTGCTCTGAATCAAAATTTGTATTTAAATAGTCTAGGTGTATTATAATCTGCTTTGAACAGAGCAATAGGTACTGGAGTTTCTTTCTTTTTCTGGAGGAAACTGTTTTACAAAATGATGATAAAGACAACATACACGGAATCCCTCATTATCATTGTTGACAATTACAATTGCAAATGGTATATATTATACGTTATTAAGCATATAATATAGTAAACATTAATAAATATTTTACTGGTGGTAGGTCTCTCGTATGTGAAAGTCCGCCAGAGTTGGTACCACCGCAATATCTATTTGTGCCGCCAAGCAGCAGAGTGTAGTC
>NW_023595640.1:0-5793 GCF_014839805.1 Manduca sexta | reverse complement strand
TATTCTAAAGCACAACGCGGGACAATATTTGACAATTATGTATAACCCTGTATTTTCAGTTGTGATTTTATAGCGTTTTGCTTCGGAAGGCTTTTGCTGCGCAAAATTAATGACCCGGCAGGCTCGTTAAGTGAAATATCTTGAAGGTTTCGATTAGCCCCGCGTTGCTTATAAAGGGAACGTTTTGTGTACATTGCGGAGCATCGTTATTAAAACATTACGTAAATAATTTAATATACGGTACAGAATTTATTAAAATCGGTGCTGTGGAATTGAATTTATAGCTTGGTTGCTGTAGTATACATTGTCATCAATTAGATCTTTATTAAAGTAGCCAAATGCAAAAAATATATATCAGAATTGGAGTCAGACAATGTCAAAGACACAACCTGGTTAGCACATAAAAAATTACCGTTACGCAAACAAAAATTCAGACATACAATTCGTACACAACTTTCTGATATCCTATTTTTCTTTAATGACATGTGTTCGCTTCGCGCGTATTTTTTGCGAGAAAATGGTGCTGAGATAGTAAATAATAAATCTGAATTCTCTAGCGTATTCTAGACAGGCTGTAGTGACGTAGGCAGATAAGGGCCACGGAACAAGATAAAAAAGCCTAATGGCCCTAATGCGGCGGGCCATCGATCATCTCGTCTCACCTTGAAATTGTTTGGGCGAGCGGTGATTACGTTAATATAATATTTTTACCTTACAAATTTTATATCTACGGAAATTTTGTAACTATGAACACTAGATTATTAAGCATTGTATACCTGAAGCTTGGTTTTGGATCCTGCCTTGAATCTATGCGTAAAATTTGATATTAGCAAAATTTCCTATTTTAATTTTTACTTAGCAAATTTAACTCTGTAAACACATTTTATTAAAAGTATCTTTAAGTAACTAAAAGTCAATGTCATTAACGAGTACGGCAAATAGTATCTAAGAAAACTTTTCAATTATTTAATTATACTTATAAAAAGTGATGAAGCCAAATACCGAGCAGTTAACTGTGTCATTAAACGCTTACGAAGTCGGTAAAATTAGGTCTAAAATTTTCGAAACATTTAAGTATGACATTTTCTTATACCATTTTGAACTCTAAGCATTTAATTTTCGTATCTGGTCATTAGACTGTGACATTGATACTGAACAAGGCCATGTCAGCAGATTTCTGGGCGCCTTGCCATCAAATGATATACGTTCGAGCGGATTTTAATTGGAAGAACGATGGGCTATTATAATTTATGAATAGTTGAACAAGAGTCAAAAATTAAACTATTATTTTCAAGGGATGCAATCAATCTGTCAATTTATTCTTCATGTACTGTTGTAGTTGATTGCGGTAGTATTTCGGTTATTGCCACAAACCAAACCAAAAGTAAACGGTATAATAATTATACAGTAGGTATTATAGCTTGATTACATTATCATCTCCGTTAACTGTTTTTAGTTTCCAACAGCTCTTATTCAAATTTTTGTATAAAGCCGTAGCCAAAATGTCTTTCTACGATCGTTAACGTATAGCATGGCTTTTGATATTGGCTAACGCCATCTTTCAGGAACCTTAAAAAAATATGGGAATGAAATATTCTAAAGTCTTTCGCTTGGATATGCCATTCTCATACACTACGATAGCGTTAACAATTTTAGAAAAGCATCTCGGCTATGCTCGCAGGTCATATAATTTTTCTAAGACGTAAATTTTATGTTTATCACCAAGCGTCTGCGTAATTGCAACCGCAATTCAAATTCAAACTTATCAGTTTCCAGCTCATATGCCCTCCCAATAGACCAAGGAAGCGATGGCATATCACAACAAAAACAGTATAAATAACCAAAAATCTATCAAGCTCGCTATACCAAATTGTTAAAACACTTTCGCACCACAATTTTAAGGTAATCGTAAATTTAAGTCTTGTCAACTACTATTATACCGTATTTGCGTAAAAAAATTAAATCAAAGCAACTCTAAATAATTTTTAAAATCCAAAACCCCTATTTGTAAAACAATAAATCACTACGATAATATCAGTCCTCGAACAACACTTTTTAATGAATCAGAGGAATAGACGTGTCGTGGAGGGCGCGTTTGGCGCGCTGCTGACGTCACGCGTGCAGTCGCTGTGACTAACGGGTCAAGGGCGAACCGAGGGCCCGACGTTGGTCGAACACGTCACATGTGGAACCTATTTAAATTTTGTTTTGTTTTTAGAATTACGTGTTTATTCCGTCATGCTAAGGTTATATCCTAGTGGTTGATACAGTGTAGTCCAAATAGATAACCTCAATGTGCAAAGACATGCTTCAAACAGTCCCTAGAGTTTAGAATTATCCCATAATAAATCACAAAGTTCTTATTTAAATCAATTTTGTATCGTGATCTGTATGTGAAGAATATATATCTAAATTATGAATAAATGCTACAGTTAAAAGACTGGTTAGATATAATTCCTAGTCCTCAGCGTATAAAGCCTTTGTTAGGAACTGCCTGCAGTGTAGCCATGACAGATTATACCCAGAGGTATCAAGCCATATCCGATTAGAGCGGAGCTTAGAAACGTGTCTCGAGTGAATTCTATATTTCGTACAATTTCATATAATATTTGGAGAATTCCACCGGTTTTAAAAGAAAATCCTTTAAATCCGATTTGTGGGTGGAAAAGCGAGAAACCTACTTTAAAAGATACGTAGAATGAATGCTAAAAATAATTTCTAAGCGCTATTGAAATATAATCGTCTATTCAAAAGCACTTTGAGATTTCGTTGTTCACAAAGTGCTACACTTTTATTTTTTCTCAATAAATTTTTGACAGTACTCAAGCGATGAATTTCGCAGTATGGCCCAACGCAAGCCACAGTTTCGAAACGCTGTAAAAAGCCGCGGACGATGCACGAGTTTGAAGTTATTCAAAATTACTTGACAGTTTTGTATCAAGCTCATTTATGCTTGGCTATCATATATATTATTGTTTTTAATTTATGTATGTATATTATTAACTCTTGCATCAGAATTTTCACATCTAACCTAACTATTTACATAATTATACTTCACGTTTGTACTAACGTTACTGATTTATCTATATTTCTTATCATTCACAATTACAACTATATCTTGTTAGGTATCAATAATATGAATAATATGGTAGTCAATCTAAACTTTGGTTCCAACTGGCATAATAATTATACTTGGCATAATTAACTACGACAAATGTTGAGCTTTAAATTATGTATTCGAAGTAAGAATTGTAATCAGAGTAAAGTTCTCGAATTTATTAGCCACGACGATGTTGCTAGTCGCGATGTTATTTCGCATTCAAATAATATCTATAAATTATTCAGCTATAAACTTTAATAAAGTTTCATTTACGTTGAAAAATTCAAGAATGACTACAACTTCTTGCTGAATATTTTTTGGATTACTTACAGAACTTATTGGATCTTTTCAGGATCAATCTTTTAAAACACAATCAATATTCTTATTGAATTCTGAAATATTCCCTTTCCGTAGGCCCAATTTGTCTGTTCATCTAATCAGTAGAAGGGAATGAAGCATTCCATCTCAGTAAGACTATTATTAATCCCAATTTGCCGTGACACCTAACGTTCTCATTCAGACATTGATATATCGCTAATGGACGGTTATATCACAAAGAAAAGGACTTTTACGAGCCTAAACTATTAAATGATGATTGTGATTATATGTTTATTTATGAAGATTTTCGGATGAAAAATAAGCAGAAATAAGCAGAATAGGAGATGTAAAGAATATTGCCATCGCCAAAGTGGATAAGGCACTGAAAACAGCGATTAGCTTTGGTCCACAAGGGATTAGAAATAAAACGCGTTAATGCAGTATATGAGCTAGTTTATAGCATTTCGCCATATGAGACTGAAGTTAAAGCACTCACATGAATCATTAAAGTTGTTAATACGTTTGCATATTCATGCCAAAGTAAAGGCCGTTAAGGCAGTGGTGTGAAGTTCTAATTGTTGCATTGTCCTTTGAAATCCAAAGCTATTTCAGAATTTACTGACAGAAATAGTCATAAATAAAATGGACTCTGCAGCAGTGGCGGAGGGTGAAATTTTCCAAAAGAGGCCCCGATACAAAATAATATGGATACTAATGTGCATAAATGCGCACTGAAAATTGTTCTAATGATAATTCGATTTTACATAAATTAAGAAAGGGAAGCCGGCAGGGATCGGATTATATGCGCTCTTCGCCACTGCTGTGCAGGAGTTTTAAGGACTAAACTTACTTAAAATAATCTAGACTAGTTCCAAGTCGAGATATTCTGATAACAATGAGGGATGTCGGGGAAAGAAATAACGTAGCTACCCTCATTTTATGGCGAGAAGAATGTCGTAAAAGGGGAATTAAGGGTACCGAGTAATTCAGCTTGACGGTAAATTCCTTATATTACGCGCTAGGTTCACTACTGTACATGAGGTGAATTTTCATCAGGCGAATCATTTGGCGCTGTCAAAATAATCTAACGTTGTCTTTGATATCACTGAATGATGAGATGAGCTAGTTTTATGCTTGTTTAAGAGCATGACTGTATCTAAATACTAACACTATACAGAATTTTATACTGCAAAATGCGAAGCTCATGGAAGTGCACTACGCTCGTCAACCTGAGACATTAAAAGTCATATAGTCAAGTTATTACACTTACTACAGAGTAATTAAAACTGGCGTTCAACAGTATTTGAATTCTGCATTCTCTAGCAAACGTGCCACCCCATCTCTTAGTTACATTTTGCTTGGTTAACGACCGCATACACCAGTGAAATTCCCAGTGAATTTTGCTCAACAAAGATAAACAAACCACGGTGGAATCCTGTGGTTCTTCGCGCATACTCACAAGAGCCACAAGCCACTCGTGACGAGGTTAATCAAAATTAACAATTCAAATGTGAATGTGATTTGCTCTGAAATGCCAATTCATCAACGATCATGACAGGACTAAAAAATAGATTGCCACGAAAATTGGGTGCACTAATTCGAAATTGACTCGGTTAAAGTTTTAAATGCGTCATGAGAACGTCTATGGTTCCGGAATATTTCATATGTCATGTTTATTGAACAAATATTATGAATCCATGAAGAATTTCTGAATACAAAATTAGATAGATTAGTCTCATATGTCCAATAATTAACTTACAATGTCTTTTTAAACTAGAAGATCACTTGGAAAATACTGCTTGTCTACAGAAATATTGTAGTGGTACCTACTAGTACCTACCTACTACTACTACTACTCGGTCTCTCGCCTAGGAGAAAGCTGCCACTGTAGTAGCATTATCTTTTTATAGCATAGACTGGCAAACGAGCAAGTGGGTACCGTGTTGTTTAAATGTTCTCCACCGCTTATAAACACCCACAATACCATATTTAATGTAACCTGAGCCAGACGCTTTGTTGGCGTAGGTTATTTTAACCGACTTCAAAAGGATTTTCTCAGTTCGAGGTAATTTTTTTATAATTGTTACCTCAGAACTCCGTCATTTATAAACCGATTTGAAAAATTCCTTATTTTGTTTGAAAGAATATACAAAGTACTTCCAAATTGGTCATATTAATTTTATTAAAATCTGCTGGGGTATATTTCTCATCTCTCACAAACTTAGGATAGCATCACGCCTTTCCCCTTGACACCCAAATTGGTAACTAGTATATGGGTTATTTAAATTTATTTTTAGCTTTTAATGGTTTTGAAGGCTGTTCATTATTCTTTTACGAATAACCATGGTGTGTCAAAAAAATTATGTAAGTACTCT
>NW_023595639.1:0-51165 GCF_014839805.1 Manduca sexta | reverse complement strand
CCGTAGGGAGCCGCCAAAAATAGAGCCTTTTGCAGCCTCATTTTCACTTCCTAGCTATCACTATTTTTATAAAATAAAAAGTTGGACCCTCTGGAGTCCCCTATGTGAAATTTACACGGTTTTTACAGATAAAATCAATTACCCATAACCATACATAAAAATAATACGCCTATGTGCGATACGAAAAAGTTACAATAATAACAAAACACAAGAAATTTGTCTACAGACGACGCACAAAGGCCTTAAAAACGCTATTTACTTTGATATGAACTTATATACAATACCCATGTTTACGGCATGGGGGTAGGCAAAAGCAAAAACTATATCTACGTAAAGTTTCTACACTGTCACTTCAATATCTCGGTCGTGAGATCGCTTTATAACGCACTACTAAAAAACAGTCACACACACGTGCGCGGGCGCATTGTCCGTCCCTCTCTGGGTGTGTCGTTTCGCTCGACACACCTACTGCGCATGCGTGAATGCGCTGTCTCGTTTCGTGTGTGCGTCCTGCACATTTCTCTCCCGCCGTGTATCGCCCAGCGTCCAGGGGCGATACATTATGTAGACGTGCAGGACGTGCTCGCCGCCGATTGCGGCGCCGCCTCTTCGTTGCCGCTGCCTCGTCGCTCGGGTGCCGCAGGGTGCAGGAGGACGATTTTCTTCACGGGGCGTCGTAGCACGCCTCCCCGCGTGGCTACGTCCACTGTGCGAGTCACGCCGTCAGGTCCCGGATGCGTAGCACAGATGCGGCCACGCACCCAAGTGTTTCGTGGGGAGCGTCCCGTCCACGATGCGCACGACGTCGCCGATGTGTAGCTCTGGTCCCTTGCTGCGGGGCTCCCGCCGGTTGCGGAGCTCGGGAAGGTACTCTCGTAACCAGCGGGTCCAGAAAGCGTCGGCCAGCTGCTGCGACGCTCGAAGGTCGGCATGTGTGCCGTAGCCGTGTTCGGCTGGAAAATTAGGTGCGAGCGAGTGGGCCCTGACAGCCCAACAGAAAGTGGTTAGGCGTCAGGGCCTCCGGATCTTCGGGGTTCACCGACACATGAGTCAGTGGGCGGCTGTTGACTGTGAACTCCACCTCGGCGAGTAGCGTCGACAGCGTCTCTTCATGTGGCCTCTGCTCGTGAAGCACCGTCGTCAGCGCGGTCTTGACCGACCGCACGAGCCGTTCCCAGGCGCCACCCATGAATGGTGCGCCCGGAGGGATGAAACGCCATCTAATCGCCCTCCGCGACGCCTCTTGTTCGGCGCCAGCGAGGAGGGTGTTGCGCAGCTCCTTTCTGCGCCGTGGAAGTTTGTCCCGTTGTCGGACCAGATCTCGGTAGGGCTCCCCGCGGCGCGCTGTCATGCGCCGCAGAGCCATGATCGCTCCTTGTGTACTCAGGGAGTGCACCACTTCGAGATGCACCGCCCGCACTGTTAGGCATGTGAAGAGCGACATAGCCTTTTTTTGACTACCCGGCCCACGGTGACTGTGAGCGGGCCGAAATAGTCCAAACCGGTGTATGTAAACGGCCGGTGATGATGCGCCAGTCGGCAGGGAGGCAAGTCTCCCGTTATCGGTTGTGGTGGAGTGGCCGCCCTCTGGCGGCACTTGAGCTCCTGACTACCGCCTTGACCGTCGGGCGCAGTCGAATGACCCATTTGTACTGCCGACAGTAATTGACGACGCTCTCCACGCCTGCATGGTGGAGTTGTGTGTGGACATGTTCCACCCACAGTTTCGTTGCCCGATGTTCGCCATCGACGATCGGAGGGTTCTTTGTTGCGGCGCTTACTCCCGCGGCGGCTGAAATTCTGCTGTCGAGGCAAATGAGTTCGTTAATAAATGTTATACTCAAAGCGTACAACCTGCTTTCTTTTGACACGGGTTTTCCTTTTTCGAGTGAGCGTAGTTCTTCCTCGAAGGCGGCCTCCTGACTCGCCTTTATGATTATGCGCTCGGCCTCTTCTTGCAACTCGGCTGGTAGCGTCACGAATCGCTCCTCCGGTGCTTGTACGACTCGTTTCGCCGCATTTTTCGCGGCTTCGTTGCGCCTCCAATCCGGATTCTCGCTTGCGGCCGCCTTGGTCCTCTTGTAATGGACCGTGTTGACGCGTCGTTTGAAGTGTTGTACTGCTTGTAGTACGCGGGCGGCAGCTCTAACGTAGCGATTCCAATTTGAGAATCGATTCACGTCGGGCAGGACTTCCTTGTACTGTTTCTCCCGACGCTCTGTAATAGTGTTCACTCTTTCCTCACCCGTGTCGGTGCTCAGCTGTGTTTCCTCCGCAGGCCATAGTTCGGGCGGGTCGCGGAGGAACTCTGGTCCGTTGAACCACCTGTGTTCCCGCGTGAAGTTGTCGGGAACGTCGCGCGTAGCGTCGTCGGCAACGTTGTAGCGTGTAGGCACCCATCTCCATTGATTCGCCTGTGTGTGTTCTTCTATCGCGGCGATTCGATGCGCTACGTAGGGCTTGTACGACCTGGCTCCCGTTCTGATCCAGCACAGTGTTGTCTTGCTGTCGGTCCAGTAGGTCGTGGATTCTGGCTGCCTGGAGTGCTCCTGTGTCACACTCGCAGCCATCCGTGCGCCGAGTACAGCTGCCTGTAGTTCAAGCCGTGGTATGGAGGTTAATTTGAGTGGAGCTACCCTTGCCTTGGCCGCCAGTAACGTGACTGTGACTCGTCCGTCGTCGTCCTCGGCGCGCCAGTAGAGCGCGGTCGCGTAGGCTGACTCGCTGGCGTCGGTGAACACGTGGAGTTGGAGTTTTCTCGCTCGGGAGTAGCCGGGATAGCAGCGCGGCACTGTTACGCCGCTGAGTTGCTTCAAATGGGTGAGCCAGTTCACCCAGGCGGCGGACAGTTCGTCGTCGATCGGGTCGTCCCAATCGGTGCCGCGTCGCCACACCTCCTGTAATAGCTGTTTAGCCCGCACAGTTATCGGCGACACCAACCCTAGAGGATCAAACAACGACATTACTATTTTCAATGCTTCTCTCTTCGTGGGTGCTTCTCGCCTCAGTAGGTTCGACGGTATGCGGGCCAAGTCTAGGTTGAACGCCAACCTGTCTTCTTGCGGCCTCCAAATAAGGCCTAGGACTCGTTCAGTCCTTTCTATTTCCACCGCTTCGGTTGCATTGGGCGATTCGCCGAGCGCCTTCAACACCGCGGGCGAGTTACTCGTCCACTTCCTTAATTCAAAGTGAGCTTCTCTGTGTATGTTACGCACCTGAGTAGCGATTGTTATCGCCCTGTGTTCATCTTCATAGCTGTCGAGGTAGTCGTCCATGTAGTGTTTCTTCTTGATCGCCTCGACAGCCTCAGGATGCGTGTGTCGGTGTCTCTCCGCGTTGCGATTCATGACGTATATCGCCGTCGCAGGAGAGCACGATGCGCCAAAGATTAATACCTTCATTCGGTACACCTCTGGCGGCCGGCTATCTCGGCGGTTTCCCCGCCAGAGGTAGCGCAGTGCGTCGCGATCTTCCTCGCGTAGTCCCACCTGCATGAACATCTCCGTGATGTCCGCTGTTACAGCGACGGGATGTTCCCGGAATCTTAATAACACTGCGGGAAGAGGCTGTAACAAATCCGGCCCTGTTAATAGATTCTCATTCAAAGACGTACCTTTTGTTTTGGCTGCTGCGTCGTGTACAACTCGCAATTTGTCGGGCTTTAGAGCGTTTACGACTGCGAAATGCGGCAAGTACCACGTCCTTGTAGTGTGGGACGCACGTGGCGCTATTTCCGCGTAGCCCTTCTTGACTAGGGCCTCCATGTGCTCTTCATACCTTTCTTTAAGGTCGGGATTCTTGTCCAACTTGTTTTCTATGTTGTGCAGCCTTTTCAGCGTGTTTTCATAGTTATTCGGCAATTCCACGCTGTCCGATTTCCACAACAGGGCCGTCTGATATCTTCCCTCCGGCGATCTCTCCGTATGTTCGTTCAGTATCTTGAGCGCCTTCTCGCCGGGGTCGTTCTTGGGCCTGCGGGGTTCTACAAAACAGGTTGTCGGATGTTATAAAATCTCGCAAAAGTTCTCTGTGCGTTCGTCGGTCGTGGTTTGACCGACGAAATTCACTCTGTGTCCCAGAGTCCGAGTCCGGCTTCCATGTATCACCCAACCGAGCGGCGTGAGTGATGCGACCGGTTGATGTCTCCTACCTGACCGTGTTTTCGTGGCGAGGAGGAGATGCCAGTTATCCTGGCCTATGAGGATTCGGGGTTTCGCCTCTTCCGCTCGTTTAGCGGACAGTAGGCCCTTCAGGTGTCCGCAATCCCGTATCGCCTCGTCCGGGATGCGCTGCGCCGCCAACTGGAGATTGTCGACGGTGCGTGCTTCGATGCGAAGTCGTCCCCGGCTTCCTTCAATGTTAAACTTGACGCGCCGAGAATTGTTGCGCGTCTTCCTCTCCCCGTCGTACGTTGCTATGTGGAGTGGTTCGTCCGGTCCTTCCGCGCCGATATCTCGAGCGAGTTCGTCGTCGATGAGGCTCACCGTCGATCCGTCGTCGAGTAAGGCGAAAGTGCGAGCCACTCCCGCCGGTCCTGAAATGCACACTGGGGCTATTTTTAAAAAGGACATCTGTGGCATCCATGTTGAGTTCACTGCCTCGTTCACTGCTTCGCCGGGTGCGTCGGTGATCTTATTTTTTCGCTCCGAGTGCAGCAAGCGGTGATGTAGATACTCGCACCCGTTGATGTCGCATTTCTTCGGCTTGCATGTGTGTTGTTTGTTCCTGAATTTCAAACATCTGAAACATAGTCTGTGCTTCTTTGCGATGTCCCACCGCGCGTCTATGGCGGCGTCGCGGAAGCGAACGCAGTCACTCATCGAGTGCGTTTCTTTGTTACACACACTGCATGTCGACCGTTTATCTGCCACAGTCATGTGTACCCGCTGCCGGCGTGGCTGTTCGCCGCCGCCGAATCTTGCCGGCGAAGCCTTGTCCGAAATGACTTCAGGCGTCGCGAACGGGCTGCAGAAATCGGCTTCTCTTCTTATGAAGCGACAAAACTTTAATAAATCGGGCTCACCTCTATGCTGTGCGGCGGCGAACTCGTACCACTGTCTTTTCAACGTCGGGGTTAGCTTCTCCATAACTGCCTTAGTTACCTCCGGGTTGTAGAGGTAGAAGGCACAGTCGAGCGCTTGTAGTGTGCCCACGATGTTTTCTATCTTCGTGGCGAATGTGCATATGTCTCTCGGCGTATCTGTAAGACGGGGTAGCGCGCGTAGGCGCTCTATTTCGGCTAAGGCGATTGAGTCCGGGCGCCCAAAGCGCGTTTCCAGACTCTTTAACACGGTGTTCGGGTCGGCGTTGGTTATAAGCAGTCCTTGTACTGCTTCCTTGGCGATGCCCGGAGGCTACGGCGTAGCCGGGACATGTTTTCCAACGTCGTGAAGTGGCTCATGGACTCTATGTAGGCCGCTCTATATGTGAGCCAATCGTGATGATCACCGTTGAACGTAGGCAACTCTGTGTACCTTAAAGGTTGCCTATGCTGTGCGGCTTGCACAGCTTGTGTTATGGCGGACGCGAGTTCTTGATACTCCGTCCTCGGTCGCGATGCGACCAACGCGCCGTCTTGCACTTGTTGCGGGTTCGGCGTTGATTGCGGTTGCTGCGAAGCTGAGTTGTCTCGTAGCCAGGCTGCTACGACGGGCGGCGGTTGCTTCGTAGCGCGGTGTTCGTCGCTCCGTGCGGCGATTACAGGCGGCGGCTGCGTAGCTTGTTGAGTTCGTTGCCACGATGCGGCTTCAATCGTTGGCACTTCAGGCTGCGCAGTCGGGTTCACTGAAAATGGCATAAAAACGGACGGATTATTTGTTTCGGGCGTTGTGACGGGATGCGTCGGCGGGTGCACGGCACTGGCTCCCGCCGGTACAGTCGCCGGGTTGTCCCATGATACGGCAGCGATCACTGGGTCCGATGACTGTATAGGGGCTTGCTTTCCCGTCGCAACATCGGTCGGTCGGCTCTCGATCGCGAGTAATTGGCTAGTTTGAACCCAGCTATGTACTCGGCAATCTTGTCCGGCCTCCGTTATGACGGATTCGAGGTCGTCCTCGCTATCCTCCGCCTCGATTTCAGCTAGCTTGGCGGCCGCTAGCTCTATTTTCAGTGCGGTGAGTTCAGCCCTGGCCTGTGCCAGGCGGCGTGCCCTTGAAGCGTGTTTAGTTGACGACGCTGCTTTGCTTCGGGCTCGCTCTTGCGTCGATTGTTCCGTTGCGGCGGCAGGTCGCTCCTCCGCAGCGGTGCAAGGCGCGGTTTCCCGAAGCGTAGCGGTGTGTGTCGCTGTGCTCTCGGCGATTGTTTCTTCGGTTGCTTCAGTTGTTCCGGTGACGGTCGCCGACGTCGCTGTAGCGGACGTCGCTGTCGCCGAAGTCGCTGTCGCCGAAGTCGCTGTCGCCGAGGTTGCTGTAACAGACGCTGATTCCGCCCGCCTCCCGGTGGACCTTGTAACCGGCATCCTTCCCGCTCACGTTAATCCGGCTCGAAGGACCAAAATGTGGGTCGTAGGATCGGCACAGGACGCCTTTCCGTCCCCACAATGATTGCTGGATTGCGTGAGGGGAAGTGGCAATGCCAATTAATAAGGCCCGGGAGGTTTTTATAACGTATATTCACTATTCACACACGTTAAATAATACAATGATCCGGCGGACACACAGTAGCGGCGTATGTTTCGCAGTGCGGCGTGAGCGGTGCAGCATGCACGTCGCTCTCTCCTTTTCTTGCACTGTTTTTCCTGGCTGGAACACTTCAGGGCTTCTTGTTTTCTTCCTTTTCTTAACTCGAACTGAACTTGCTGGAACTCGAACTGCCGAATGCCAAAATTGCATTCGCTTATATATAACCCGGCTATCCCGTAGGGAGCCGCCAAAAATAGAGCCTTTTTGCAGCCTCATTTTCACTTCCTAGCTATCACTATTTTATAAATAAAAGTTGGACCTCTGGAGTCCCCTATGTGAAATTTACACGGTTTTATAGATAAATCAATTACCTATAACTATACATAAAAATAATACGCCTATGTGCGATACGAAAAAGTTACAATAACAAAACACAAGAAATTTGTCTACAGACGACGCACAAAGGCCTTAAAAACGCTATTTACTTTGATATGAACTTATATACAATACCCATGTTTACGGCATGGGGTAGGCAAAAGCAAAAACTATATCTACGTAAAGTTTCTACACTGTCACTTCAATATCTCGGTCGTGAGATCGCTTTATAACGCACTACTAAAAAACAGTCACACACACGTGCGCGGGCGCATTGTCCGTCCCTCTCTGGGTGTGTCGTTTCGCTCGACACACCTACTGCGCATGCGTGAATGCGCTGTCTCGCTCTTTTCGTGTGTGCGTCCTGCACATGTATGTTTCGAACAAAATAAATATATAATTAATTTTTTTTAATTTTACGTCTTAATGCCACTTTAGGAATTTCGAAGGTGTGTGAAGTCTACCAGTCTAGCAGTGGGCAAGTATATAATACAGGGCTGATATTATTATTATTAATGCCACTACTACTATTCTAAGAGAAGTCGTCACAGCGAAATCACACCGTCAGGAATACACGCACACGCCATGTTCACATTAAACTAAGAAGAAAGAAATATATATTGGCCACAGATTGGGAGGTAAACATTTACAATAAATTAAACTTCTTATGAGTTAGGGAAAATAAAAATAATAAAAAAAACATCGGAATATATGTATTATGTACTATGTACTAAATTTGGCGTTCATAACATTCACTGTGTTCAACTGAATTGAACTGCAATCCATTCAAACTGACTTTTGTATGGTCAATAGCTTGTGGTTGTGTACGGAGTGGCGCTCATAATATAAGAACTCGAGTCTAAGTGTAAACCTGGATTTGAATAAAAAATATTAGTCAAATAAGTAAAACTATTTGTTGTTCAAGTGAATAAATAGGTTATAATCAAATCAAATCAAATCAATTTATTTTTATAACAGTTATTGTTATAGTGACGTTTTGGTCGTACTTTTAGTTCAGATGTTGAACAAATAGTTTATATGGACGTTCGTGTCTAGAATATCATCATCTCAACCAAAGGAAGTCCACTGCTGAACATAGGCCTCCCCAAGGATCTCCACGACGACCTGTTGGAAGCGGCCTGCATCCAGCGACTTCCTGCGACCTTAGCCAGGTCGTCCGTCCACCTTGTAGGCGGGCGTCCGACATTTCTCTTGCCTGTACGTGGCCTCCACTCTAGAACCTTTCGACCCCAACGGCCATCGGTTCTTCGAGCTATGTGCCCGGACCACTGCCCTTCAACTTGCTAATCCTTGTCTAGAATATACTTACGTCAATGAAAAAACAAAACGAAAATACTTTAAAGAATTTTGTAGTCAGGTACCTAGAGAATAAGTAGTCAGATACTGAGTATGAATGGTACATTGTACATGTGCTGCAAGCTAAGGTGTATAACTCTTCAATACCACCACAGCATCATTAACAAACTCCTTCACATGTAAAGCACCGACTGCTATACAACCGAACAAAAATGGCGGCTTGTTTAAAAATTCCGCGCGAGCGACTCCGGGGCGCATACATATGTATTCGCTATTCATTCGTACGCCTTTCATGTGCACGGCGACTAGAGAACGAAAGCGTTGTAAAAATAACGTTAGTTATAACGTTATTTGTAACGACTGTAAGTAATAACGTGATAGTAAAATGTCTCTTACGAGAGTAAGTTATTAGTTACTCTCGTAAGGTTAGCTAAGAAGGATTACCTTCTACTTAGAGAGTCTAAGTCTTAGTCCACTAGGACAGGACTAGTGTGGGAAGACTTTATATAACTTGGAAATTTATATTTTATTATGATGTTTTTTATTATTATATTTAGATTTCCTAGCAATGTTATCCTTTACCTAAAAAAATAAAGAACAATACGCCAGTAACTACAAGAAGTATTTACTCTTTAACTTGTGGACATTCACGTCGCCAGGCCAATCCTTTTACAACTACTAAATCATGCATGCACGGCTATCAGTATAGTTATAGCATATTACAATATCAGTTATTTCACTACAATACAAGTTACCACACTGTAATACCAGCTACCACACTGCAATACAAGTTACCACACTGCAATACAAGGTACCACACTACAATACAAGTTACCACACTACAATACAAGTTACCATACTACAATACAAGCTACCACACTGCAACACCAGCTACCACAGTGCAACACCAGCTACCACACTGCAATACCAGCTAACACACTGCAACACCAGCTACCGCATTGCAATACCAGCTACCACACTGCAATACCAGCTACCACACTGCAACACCAGCTACCACACTGCAACACCAGCTATCACACTGCAACACCAGGTACCACACTGCAACACCAGCTACCACACTTCAACACCAGCTATCACACTGCAAAACCAGCTACCACACTGCATCATCAGCTACCACACTGCATCACCAGCTACCACACTGCAACACCAGCTACCACACTGCAACACCAGCTACCACACTGCATCACCAGCTACCACACTGCAACACCAGCTACCACACTGCAACACCAGCTACCAGACTACAACACCATTCACGACATTACAACAGCCGCCACCCGTCACAATAACCGTTACCACACTCTAAAAGCAGATATTTCCTACTATTAAACCAGTTATTCTCCGCAACCACCCTACGCCAATTACTGGCACAGGTCAAGTACTAGCCGCCGGTATGAGAATTATAAATGTTAACCGCTTAACGACGATGTCTCGCGCTACAAACGTCTGTAGACGTCTGCAGAGTTAAATTTAACTGCATTTAATAATAAAGGTATTTATAACAAAGCGTTGACGTATATTCTATTGACACGAACGTCCATATAAACTATTTGTTCAAAATCTGATCCAAAATGGCAAAACGTCACTGTTATAACCTATTTATTCACTTGAACAACAAATAATTTTATATGACTAATATTTTTTATTCAAATCCAGGTTTACACTTAGACTCGAGTTCTTATATCATTAGCACCACTCCGTACACAACCACAAACTCAATATTGACCATCAGTTTGAATGGATTGCAGTTCAATTCAATTAAACACAGTGAATGTTGGAACGCAAAATCTAGTACGTAGTACTTATATATCGATCGTTTTAACTAAGCGTTAAGATAGTTTTGCGAATTTTTTATAAGTAAGACTGTATATTATATACTGTATAACTACTTCCTCGGTGGCCTAGTAGTAATACGGTCAACTGCATTGCAAAGGTCTAGGATTCGAACCCAGGACCTCAGAGACTCAGAGTACAACCAATGAGGCTTGCTGTGAATAAAAAACAATTCCAAAATAATTTTCGCTGAAAATCCAGAGTAAATAAAATTTTAAAATTTTAAACTTAAAACTCGAGGTTTTCAAGGCGCGGAAAGTTGTTGCGCGCAAAAATTTAAATAACAAACTTTAACAGTTGGAGTTTGTTCCGGAATGCGAAACGCTGAGGGGTGGCCAGAGTTATATCCTTAAATATTTGCTAACATCTTATTCATCTTAATTTTTTCTTTAAATGCGAATATTTGTGGAAAAAGTAGCGGGTCCAATGTGGATGCAAATAGCAAACGGCCGAACAAAATGGAAATATTTAGAGAAAACCCTTGTAAGAAAAACTGTACAATACTAATAACCACGTGATAGTATTTTCTTCTAATACGATTTTGTAAGTCATTAAAATTTACGAAGTAGCTTGCCTTATATCTGCATAGTGGCGACATACACAAATATTAACTACTCTAATTTATAATATATACTTCTATACTATATAAAGCTTGTTAACGCGCTAATCTCAGGAAGAACTAGTTCGAATTGAAAAATTGTTTTAGTGTTGGATAGCCCTTTATTTGTGGAAGACTATAGGATATATATCATCACGGAATCCTACGCCAATTAGTGGTGCAATAAATTAAATAAGACTTGATTGTTGTTTAACAAACATATTATATAGCATCTAGATAATCCAAAGTAGGAAATGTTTTAAACAATATTTTACAGCTGGTAGGTCTCTCATATGTGAGAGTTCGCCTGGGTATGTATCACCGCATTGTTTATTTCTACCAAACAGCAGTGTGTATTCCCTGTTGTGTTCCGGTTTGAAGGACATTGTAGCTAGTGTATCTACTGGACATAAGGCTCAACATCTCATGTCTCAGGCCTGCGCAGTGGAATACCAAACACTTTGTAATTCAAGGTGTTGGTGTTTCTACTATTTATGGATCGTATCGCTTACCATCAGGCGAACGGCAAGCTCGTCTGTTATTTAAAACAATAAAAAAAGAGTTAGAAATACCCTCAGACACGCCTCATTTCCGACTCGCCACTGTCTACCCTCTTATTTCTTTAATACAAATATCTACTCATCAACCTTTGTAAACGCTGGAATGCAAAACTTCGCAGTAATGAGGGTGGACAGAGTTCGACATTCTTGTATAATGAAACGGTAGACAAGGGTTCGCGTAATTAAGGGAGAAAATAAAGATATCCAGTTAAGAAACACATTATACTGGGTGTTACCCGCGGGTTCGCCCGTGTGATAAACCTTTCCCACTACAAAAGTAAAAAATCACCAACTAGGCTATCGCCGCTTATTTACCAGTATATAGCTAATGTTAAATTATTTTTTGGTTTTTAGTGGTTTTTGAAGGTATAATTTTTAGTTATGACATTTTATTGATACTTATTTTATTCGAATCTTACACTATTTTTTACGTCTACGGCTCGAGTAACTTATTGTAGTGTTATTTCCAAGTAGATAAGTATGTGGTTTCATTTAGTAACGCAATGTCAAAATGACCCTGTAAATGATGGATATAGGCATAATGTGGGTATGTGTAATAATTCGCTGACATCACAATTCGACAGCACTGTAGCAGATAATACTCGACTCGCAAATGCGCGGCAGCGTGACGCGTGACACTTTATTGGAACTCCACGAGCGACTGGCTATTTATTGTATTTATTTGACATTTGAAAAGACAAAGATACAGTGACGTAGGAATCCAACGAGGTCCCGGCTCCGACAGGGCCCAAATTTACAAGATTTTAACCGACTTAAAAAGGAAGAGATATCAATTTATCATCTATTTATTTTAGGTTTGTTGCCTCAGAACATAGTCATTTATTAACCAATTTGAAAAAATCTCTTTTTATTTGAAAAACTTAAAAAATTGGTTCTCAATTCGACCTGTATTTTGTGATTGTTACCTCAAAACTCAGTCATTTATGAATCGATGTGTAACTTTATTTTTAACCTTATACTTCCAGATTTGTTAATTAATTTATTTATTATACACAGGAACATCAACATTTCACAGATATAATTAATATTAAATACTTAATTCTTTATTATTTATTTAATTGCAAAGTGAAATAACTACAAACAAGAAAAAATTGTTGGTTGCCAACTCCGTATTTAATAACCAGCAAAATCATTTTTTGATGCGGCTTAATTTTTGTTAATAAGGTTTCATGTAATGAAAACTAAAAAAGTCGTTCGAATAGATGAAAATAGATTTTTCACATTAGGAGGGACACCCTTTGATTATTTGCCACGCGACCTTTATAGTATAATCTTTACTAATGCGGAACATAAATCAATAGATCTTTATATAAAAAAGAAACTAATATATCTACACATATTATAAAACAAAGTCCCCAAAAGCTGTCTGTATGTGATCGATTTGCTCAAAATCTACTGAACGGATTTTTGTACGGTTTTTACTAAAAGATAGTGCATTTCTTGACGAAGGTTTACGTTAATACATTACGGTTTTATGTAAATTGAATGAAATATAACGATTACTGTTGAGGTCGCGTGGTTGGAAAAAATCTCGTGGATCGGGATTTACGCGGGATAACCTTTGTGAGACATTGATTTCCACGCGAGCGAAGACGCGGTCACAGCTAGGCTAATATGTAAACGTGATTTTTTTGGAAAATACTTGTATAAAATATTTAAAATAGATGATGGTGTCGTTGGTACATTAATTTTTTTTTTTATTGCTTTATATGATAAGACAAGCTTGCCGCTCGCCTGATGGTAAGCGATGAGATCCATAAACAGTAGTAACACCAACACCTTGAATTACAAAGTATTTTGTATTCCACTGCGCTCGTCTGAGACATGAGATGTTAAGTCTTAGGTCCAGTAGTTACACTGGCTACAATTTCCTTTAAACCTACAACAGTGACTACACACTGCTTAGTGGCAATAGACATCGTGGTGGTACCTACACAGGCGGACTCTCACATACGAGAGACCTGTAACCACTCCCAAGGTTTTCCCTAAGACTCGCCGAGCTTCACTGCTCGGTGTCAAACGTACCACTGCTGAACCTGGCTTACAAGAGTTGTAGTGTGTGAGGGCGAGGAAGTCTCTAAAAGGCATATCACTAGTAGGGATTTAAGGACTTATAACAACGGCTTTTCACTCGAACAAAACCGCGAGCAGTACCTAGTTACAAACCTTTACCCAAGAACAAACTTAGAATGAAAGCTAATAACTAATATTACTTCTAATGGAAAATTCTTGTTACTCCGTCGCGAAGTCCTTTTGTTTCACATGATTTATTGGACGCTAAGCGGCGGAAATAGGCGAAGGGGGCGAAAAGGGCGGAAGGGGGCTAATTAATGATCAGTCGCGGGCGAGGACAGGGGTAATTTGTCAATTAGAAAAAATAATTCTTTAGTTGTGGTTGTGAGTTGTTAATAAAATAAATATTGAAAGAATGTTTTATTATAACGCATTATGTAGATAAATAAATTGTATTTACATGTCACAATTTAAGTTATTTTTTTCCGGATTTTAATAATTATTATTTGTATCTATTATTGATTTATTTGTACACTTATTACATCTATATATATAAAAATGAATCCCTATTTCCCTTGGTCACGCCATCACGCGTGAACGGCTGAACAGATTTCACAATTAATATTTTTTTATTGTCAGGAGAAGGTTCTTTTGACAGAAAAAAATCAAAAAATTGCGCGGAAAATTAGAAAATTTAAGAAAACTTAACGAAAATATTAATTTTACATAACTGTCAGTGGTTTGAAATGACTGTCAGCGATCGACAGAATGCGCGCGTGCATACATAGTTAAGACAGGACAACGTCTGTCGGGTCAACTAGTTTTAAATAATAATGTAATAATTTAACTAATCACTAGCTAATTTCATGGTGTCGGATTTTCGTGACAGTGTGCGCGCATCGTAATCATTTACTCTCAACATTTTCCCCTAACGCATCAAAAAGAGTATAACTTCAATAAATAGAATACTTTATTTATCACGTAGGCGAACTAAGTTGCACTTATTTTTAAATAACATTTGAGATTACTTATACAGAGTCATTTTGACATTGCGTTACTAAATGAAACCACATACTCCTCTTCATCTTTGCTGACATTGTGCCAACAATCATCCATTAATAACAAATATTTTCACAAAAATCCTGTTTTTAGTTTTCTGATTTTTTTATCATTTTGTAGTTCAATGCGAATACAGCGTGTATGTGAGTGTATTTCTGACTGAAAGTATGATGTTGCTGCGACGAATGCTCATAGAGCAGTAGTGGCATTAGGGCGCGTAAAATGAAAATGACTTTTTATTAATATTTATTTTGTTCGAAACACACTTTTTTATTTTACATCTACGGCTCAAGTAACTTATTGTAGTGTTATTTCCAAGTAGATAAGTATGTGGTTTCATTTAGTAACGCGATGTCAAAATGACCCTGTATAACTACGGACATTTTAAATTAGGGATAAAATTAATAAGAAATACAAAGCATAAGGTAACGCAGAACACCCTGCATGAGCTGCCAGAAAGTGCATGCGACAAACCGAAGATTCATTATGTTGTCTCCCGCTTTGCTATGGAGGGAAGTGGACAATTAACATTTCCAACTCTTCTCTATCTTTCGATTTAATTAATTTCTTTTCTTTTATTATTTAACAAAAGGCATAACACAGAACACTATTATAAAGAATACTTAAACACTAAATTACATTAGGACTAGATTGTATTCCTTAAACCTATGCCCTAATTGAAATAATACTACGGAAACGACTCTACAAAAAACAATTAACAAAATAAACATCTGCTTATACTTAATTGAGTTATATAAACAAAAAATTTACTAAATTGTACTACCTATAAACTACTTAATTTTCGAATACTATTTAAAAACAGGCGGTATAATGATAAATAAGTGTTCCCTGAGACTCGGCGAGCTTCACTGCTCGGTGTTATGCGTGATCCTTACAGGAGTTGATGTGATGATATGAAGGCGGGAAAGGGTCAAAAATAAACTGAAGACAGAAAAGAATAGACGAGAAGCTTCTTTGTTTTATTATCAACTTCAAAAAACGAAGAGGTTTTCAATTCGACGTGTATTTTTTTAAACACTTGTTGGGTCATTTGTCGTTGTAAATTTTTGTCTGTTAATCAGTACAATTTTGTTTTTATTCAATAGAAAATGTACGTTGACGTATATTATATAGACACGAACGTCCATATAAACTATTTGTTCAACATCTGAACCAAAATGGCGACCAAAACGACTCTGTTATAACCTATTTATTCACTTTAACAACAAATAATTTTACTTATTTGACTAATATTTTTTATTCACATCCATTTTTACACTTAGACTCGAGTTCTTATATCATGAGCGCCACTCCGTACACAACCACACGCTGTCAATATTGATCATACTAAAGTCAGTTTGAATGGATGCAGTTCAATTCAGTTGAACACAGTGAATGTTCAGAATGCCAAATCTAGTACCTCGTACATATATATCGATGAAAATATATAATTAGACTTCACTCTGCCTACCCCTGACAAAGGCGTGATATCTGTCCATTCCCTTCGCTTGTAACGCTAGCTGTCTTAGATAGAAACGTTATTTATTAATAAACAATGATTTATGGAAGTACGGAATATTGTTGATTAATTGTTTTACTTGTGAAGACCTCGACTTATTAATACAAGGTGTTGCTCGCGGCGCCGTCTGCATTATTGCCCAAAGATAGCTAGCGTATTGTAGTTTCATATTAGTGAAAGAATTTTCAAAATATGTTCAGTAGTTTTTGAGTTTATTTTTGTATACGCCTATGGTAAAATGATCCCACTACAACTGATGGTAAGTGGAGTGTGGTCCAATAGAATGTCGACTGACGAGAGATGATTACCTCTCGACAGTCGAGACAATTATGCCGGCCGGAATCGGATATACACAGGCTGATCCCCGAACGCGACACGTGTGCCACTATGGCTAGTTTTAACACCTTGTGTACAGTCGCTATCCGGGCCGATAAAATAGATCCGAACACGAGCAAACATACAAAAAATCAAATCTATACTAACATTTAAGAGGTCTGTGAATATGTTTGTAGGTTTGAAAAGGCTAATCTTTGGAACTACTGAACCGATTTTGAAAATTCTTTTACTAATAGGAAGCCACATTACTCTTGAGTGCTATACTTTTTATCCAGGTCAAATTGTTTTTATTTCCGAATAACTTTTTCACGCCTATGGAGCTGTAAGCAAAAGCTATATTAAATAATACTACACCGGTTTTTACCGCGAGAGAAACCTTTCCCGCTACAATAGTTCGTGAAACATATGTACGATGCAGTATATGGTATATTAAAAAAAGGAAATAGTTTTAAAATAATAAAAATATAATTCTTTATTGCAAAAACAAAAAAAAATAAAGAAAACAAGACATGGTTACACAATGGGCGGTCTTCTTGCAGACAACCCTTGGACAGAAACAATAAACTTAAAAATAAATTAACATTACATATAATTGCGACCAGTAACAGAGACTAACTAATATTCTTACTTTAAGTTATAAATCTGTATCTCATTATAAGTTAATAGCATTTTATTTCTTATGATAATAAAATTATTTAAACCTAAAAACCAGATAAAAAATTTACTTTTAATTCAGACATATTTTCAGTCAAAAATACGTAATATTTAGGAACAAAATAAATGCCTTCAGTAATGATGAGCCGTACTATTTAGGAACTCTTCTTTCTTTCGCTTATGTCGAGCCTGCTGGCAAATGGTCAATGAGAAGGAGCTCCTTTTGTACCACGTGACACAATCTTGCAGTGTCGATGGGTCCATATAACCAAATTCCTGTCGGCTTTCCTTTATGTAGAATTTATGTAAATCTCTTTCTAGTCGAATTTCGACCACGGCGGCCAATCTCAACGGAGATCAGCCACGCAGGAGATATTATAGTGCACAATTGTGTGCAGTATACAGGTGCACTCTCTGTTCCTTCACTCTCACAGTTCGGTGAGACGACAAGCCGACATTACCGGAGAGAGATCAGGCGCAGGACCAACGGCTTTACGTGCTTTCCGAGGCACGGAGGTATCACACCGCCAACTTCCTGACTCCGAGCTGCGACTGAGTAATTTTTAAGATGGAAAAACCCAGTCACAATTATTTTGGCCCGACTCGGGATTCGAACCCAGGACCTCAGCGCGGTAGTCGTTCTTGTACCGTGTACAATTACAACTACGCCACCAAGGCAGTCGTAGTCGTGTCGACAATTTTTGTAGAATCTAATTATCATTACATCGACGTTCGACAGGAGTTTCCACTTAGCGGCTTCATAAGCTCGGGATTATCTACTACTGTGATAGGCAGAAGTGATGTCCTATTTAGCAGCGATAACTTAATTAGGTGTGGAACGGACTGCCGAGACGAATGTCTGCAGGTTCAAAACACAAACACACCTCTGACTTTACTAAAATTATGTGTGTATTTGTGAATTATCGCTTGCTTTTACGGTGAAGGAAAACATCGTGAGGAATCCTGCATACCTGAGAAGTTCTTTAAAGGAATTATGTTGGTAGTAGGATACATTTTATATTCGCCCGGATAGGGACCGTACACAAGGTATTAAAACAGGGATTAGTGTATATCCGGTTCCAACAGGCATTGTGTCGACTGTCGGGTAATCATCTCTCGTCAGTCAATTCTATTGGACTCCACTCACCATCAGGTACAATGGGGTCACTTTCCGTGATCTTATGAAATAACAAACATCTTCAAAATCTTTCTTATTTATATTAGTAAGATAGAGCTCCCGTGCAAAGCCGCGGCGGTTAGCTAGTATACAACACACCTCCTCGAGGCATGGATACTCCACGCGAGAGTTCCAAACTCGTGCGAACTTGTTTAAAATTTTCCCAACTCTTGCGAACTTCCGGAAATAAGAATGTAGTGTGAAATATAGTTACTGACCTCGTGTTATAAGAGATCATGTTTGTATCACTAATATGCAGAAGCCGTCTTTGGGGGAGGCGAACCAGGCAATCGCCCGGAGATTCCCGCTTACAGAGGCCTCGCGCGGTGCCTCACAGGACCTTACGTCCTTACCGATGAAACTGAACTGAAAAAAAACAGGGGAACGTTTTTTTACTCTGCTCGGGGCCTCGCGTCTGTTTCTTTTTGCTTTCGCCTGGGGCCTCGCGTCGTCTAAGGCCGCCACTGCTAATATGTAAACTATTTAGCTGATTCAGGCCAAGGAGGGCACGTTCATCTTTTGCTATAATGACGGGTCCACAAGTGAGCCAAAATTTGGTCTACATATTTATATATCTATAGGCCAATGTTGAGAGGACCGCTCTGCTCCTGATGGTAAGTGGAATGGGGTATTATAGTGTGCTGAATGACGACAGCTGATTAACCCTAAGCAGTCGACACAATTATACTGGCCTGTTGGAACCGAATGTACACAGGCTGATCCCGGAACGCGACACACTTACGTGGGTAGTTATGGCGTGTTTTAACACCTTGTGTGCGGTCGCTGTCCGGGCAGATATAATATATCCTACCACCAACAATAGGGGACCGTCCTGTGTTTGATTTTGTACATTTTTCTATATGTAATGGTTAATAATACAAAAAAAAAAACCCTCCAACGAAAACTGCTTTAAAATTGGTTAAAAAATGAGCTAGTAATTCATATTTCAAATATTACTATGTGCCGAAGTGGGCGCGAAGTGGGGATATCGCTTCATCTCTTTCTTTCGCACGCGTCGTAATGCCCGATGAAGTCACACGTGAGTATTGCGCCTCTTTTCTATTTCTTGTTACTTACCCCTTCTACCGAAATTGAAAGACTTATAACTTGTTGATTTTTTACTGGATTCAAATAATTCTTCCTGTGTTGTGATTTGTATAACGTAAATATTTGGTAATAATAAAGAAGAAAAAATGAGTGCGGTCCCCTATTAATGTATGTTACCCGTTTTAGGCTCAACGACTAAACCGATTCACAACGATTTCAATCTTTGGCATAAAGATAGATACCCTGGAAAGGACATAGCTACTTTCTATCCCAGGAAAATATAAAGTGGAAATTTTATCCCAGAAAATTTCTTTATGCGGGCGAAGTCGCGAGCAAGAGCTAGTATCTAGATATAGTTACGGAAGAATGGAGTTCTAGGCATCAATTAGAATCAATGAAGCGACGAGGTAGAGTAATAACTCGAGCCGGGCCTGCGTCGGACTCTCAAACGGCGCCGTATTTCAACCGCGTGCTCCACTCGCTACATTTAACTGCGGTGGAGGCGACTATTTTTTTCTTGTAGCCAAAGACTAAATTTATACTAATATTAATAACTGACAGTATGTCTCTCATTATTTTTTATTATATTTATTTGAACAGCCAACAAAACAAACACCTTACATAATTTTTTTAAGAATTCAGTGAGTAATTGCTGCAGTGCTGTTGTAATTACAGGCTGTCATAGCTTGAACATATCAATACATAACAATAAACAATTGGCTGTACCATAAGTGCAGTATATTCAAAATAAGACTGAATATAAAACTAGATTTAGGTTTCAACAAGCGAGTTCAATATTCTTTTTTTTAAAGATAGGAAGCAAGTCATTAAATATGTCAATACAATCAGATTTTTCTACAATTCGGTTATATAATCTGGATAAACGAGGGACAGGCGAGTCGCTACCAATACACCATTTGTAAGAGTCCGCCTGGGTGGGTACCATCGCAATATCTATTTCTCTCAAGCAGTGTGTAGTCACTGTTGTGTTCCGGTTTGAACATTGTAGCCAGTGTAACTACTGGACATAATGAGACTTAACATCTCATGTCTCAGACGAGCGCAGTGGAATACCAAATACTTTATAATTCAAGGTGTTGGTGTTTCTATTGTTTATGGGCGGTCATATCTCTTTCCATCAGGTGACGGCAAGCTCTTCTCGTCATTCAAAGCAAAAAAAAACAATATTTAACCCAGACATCTGGACCTTTGTGCTTCAAAAGTTATCGTTTGGTAATAAGTCGTTATTTGAAATGTTCTTATGACAAGACGTCACAGCATCCTTAGATATTGATACAAAATAACATATTTATAGAAAGAGGGTAATATCATCATCATCATTTCAGCTGGGAATCGTCCACTGCTGGACATAGGCCTCATTGAGCGCCACAGGGACCGGTTCTGTGCCGCCCTCATCTATCGGACTCCGGCGACCCTCACCAAGTCGTCGGTCCATCTCGTGGGGGGCCTACCTACGCTGCGTCTCCCGGTTTGTGGTGGCCACTCCAGAACTTTTCCGCCCCAACGGCCATCAGTTCTAAGAGCTATGTGCCCTGCCCACTGCCACTTGAGTTTCGTAACTCTATGTTATTTTACAATGGTGTTTTAAAATGTCATATCTGTCATTTGAGTTTGACATCTTCTCTCTCTCTCTCGATCTAATCTTCGTTGTAAGTGTATTATTGATTTTTGTACCGATTAATAAACCCTTTGCAATCCAATAATTTTATTATTTGGCCAAAATCCATCATATACAAGTGGACTTAATGCTGCAGACATTGATGTATACTCTATAGACACGAACGTTCATATAAACTATTTGTTCAAAATCAACTAAAATAGCAACCAAAACGTCGCTGTTATAACCTATTTATTCACTTGAACAAGAAATAATTTTACTTATTTGACTAATATCTTTTATTTAAAACCAGGTTTACACTTAGACTCGAGTTCTTATATCATGACATTCCGTACACAACCACACGCTGACAATATTGACCATAATAAAGTCAGTTTGAATGGATTGCAGTTCAATTCAGGTAAACACAGTGAATGTTCGGGACGCCAAATCTAGCACGTAGTACATGTATATCAATGGCTGCAGGCATTATCCCAGAAGGCAGAGATAAATTTATAATAAGGTAGATGAATCAAGCTTTAAAGCGGCGATAGCGTAGTTGGGACTGAAACGGACTGCCGAGACGAATGTCCTCAGGTTCAAAACCCAAACACACCTCTGACTTTTCTAAAAATATGTGTGTATTTGTGAATTATCGCTCGCTTTAACGGTGAAGGAAAACATCGAGAGGAAACCAGCAGAATGAGAAGTTCTCAATTTTGAGGGTGTGTGAAGTCTCCCAATCCGCACTACAGCGTGGTGGACTAAGGCCTAATCCCTCTCAGTAGTAGAGGAGACCCGTGCAGCAGTGAGACAGTATATAATACAGGACAGATATTATTGTGTTTTGTTATATATGTAATCAATTACATATGACCTTGTAATACTGAGCCACTACTCTTTATTATTAAAAGAACGTTGTAAAGGTGTAAATAGTAATGCCAGTTGACGATAGATGGCTGTTGCGAATACGGTGACTAGTGCCATCTAGTGTCAAATAGCAACAATAAAATACAAGTAAACCTTGGTACGACTTGGCTAGAATTTTTTATTGCTATGCGTTTCTTACGTACATTTAGTATTCCTTAATGAACATCTGACGCGTGATCTACATAGTATTTGTTACATCGTGTAGTGTCCATAGTTTTATGGAAGATTTGTGAAAATTGTAACTCGTAATAGCTTTTATCATTTACATGTATAAACAATAATAAACCCACCATAGTGGCCCACGTAAGTGTCGCGTTCCGGGATCAGCCTGTGTATATCCGATTCCAACAGGCCGGCATAATTGTGTCGACTGTCGGGTAATCTCTCGTCAGTCGACATTCTATTGGACCGCATTCCACTTATCATCAGCTGCAGGGGTCCCTTTGTCGTGTACGAATAAAAATACCTATATTTTTGCATTAAACAATGTATAATCAGCCGTATAAGTCGCTGAACAATTTCAAAACCTTGAGATCACACACGTTCAATTTAATTCAAATATTATTTTTTGTTCATTGTGTAAGTAAAATAAATATCTTTTATTTTATTGTCAATAAAAAAATATTGGTGTGGACACAAAAGCGTAGACAATTTGAAGTATTGAGTTTGTTCAGCTGGTTACAATATGATATAGATATAAGATTATACTTACATACTATTTAAATTTTATACAGGGTCATTTTGACATCGCGTTACTAATTGTACAAATGCTACGACATTGTATTTATTATATGCCGTGTATCCTTCGTTGGAGGTCCTTAAATAAATAAACGCGGCAACTCTTTATTTGTATTATATTATACTAATATAATAAATGTGAAAGTTTGCGATGATGCTTAGATGTTTGTTAGAAGTAAACACGGAGAAACAACTGAACGGATTTGGGTGAATTTTGACACACTGGTAGACCATGTCCTGGATTAACATATAGGCTACTTTTTATCCCGGTAATTTATTCCTGTGGGAAATAACGGATTTTATTCAAATAAATGGTGTTGGCATCTTACATTATTTTAGGAAGGCTTGTAGGGGAAAAGTTTTTACATAGGTGAAGAGTCTTCAGTGAAGATGCAAACAATACCTAGTTGTTATATAAATATTTGACTTACCTACAGATGGGCTGAACTGTTTTTTCATGTACCCCATAAACTTTTCAGTAAACCCGCGCTTTTTGGAATTGTTTTCATTCTGTAACAAAAAATATAATCATTTACCTGTTTAACATCCAATAAACGCATTACTTTCTGATATCAATTTACACACACAACATCACGCATTTATCCCCGAAGGGATATGCAGAGGCGCAACCAGGACACCCACTTTTTCCAGGTGTGTTCCGTCCTATAATGTGATAGGGGGCGAGACTATTGCCATCAATATCGATGTCAATTTAATAATAATATAATTATATATTATTAAAATAACTTTAAACTACTGATATATGGGCATTGACGTATATTCTATAGACACGAACGTCCGTATAAACTATTTGTTCAAAATCTGAACTAAAATGGCAAAACGTCACTGTTATAACCTATTTATTCACTTGAACAACAAATCATTTTACTTATTTGACTAATATTTTCTATTCAAATCCAAGTTCACACTTAGACTCGAGTTCTTATATCATGAGCGCCACTCCGTACACAACCACCTGTCAATATTGACCATACTAAAGTCAGTTTGAATGGATTGCAGTTCAATTCAGTTGAACACATTGAAAATTCGGAACGCCAAATCTAGTACGTAGTACATATATATCGAAGTATGTGTGACTAACAAATTTGGTCCCACGCACAAGATGGCCGGCGCAAGGTGACACACCATCTCGGCTCTGGCAGGGAGAACTACACCTTCCACGTAAGTGTCGCGGTCCAGGATCAGCTTGTATACCCGGTTCCAACAGGCATAATTGTGCCAACTAAGGGGTAATCAATCGTCAGTCGACATTCTATTGCACCACCTCACTAACCATCAGATGTAGCGCATTTTGCTGTGTTCGTATAAAAAGAAATCAAACAAACTACGTCTATCTTAGTTTATCGACATCTACTAATTTATTTAAGCCTTTGACGCAAAAGACGCAGAGATGTCAATATTAATGAGTAAAAGGACCTTAACTTATATATGTCGTTCGTCATAAAAGTACTGACTTTGGCCCAGCGATATATGTACTACGGACTAGATCTGGCGTTCCGCACACTCATTGTGTTCAACTGTACTGCAATCCGTACACCTGACTTAAGATATTAGTATGATTTCAACATGACTAATCCCACTATCATTGCGTACCCTCAAAAATCGAAACATAATAAATCAGCAGTAAGTACCAATTTATAAAAGGATCTATATCCTAGTTATGTTTGCTTTGTAATTATTGGTTGGTCGATTTTAGTTTTAATTTGTCTTTTTGTAAAATATCAACATTGCTTACTAATTTGTGAGTGTTGTGTACTCCTATAACTGGTACACACATCAGAATGTGACTTTACTACTTTTATGTTACAAACAAGAAATGTGTGTACTGTTGGAGAATCTTATTTAAATAAATAAAAAAATAAATGACAGCATGTGGTTATGTACAGAGTGGCGCTCATGATATAAGAACTAGAGTGTAAGTGTAAACTTAGAAATAGAAATAGAAATAGAAATAGAAATAGAAATATATTTAGGTTCAGTTCACATTAGTTACATCAATTCACGGCGGTCACTGCATTAGGCTCCAGGCCCGTATCGCAGTTAACCAAATAAGAATTAACAATGTACAATTACATTTTCATATGGCGACCAAATCCGGTTCACATCTTCGGTATTATTAATGGTAAAAGATATATATAAATATAGTATGAATAAATATAAGCTTATTAGAAATACGTAAATGCAATATGTGTGTGTGTGTGTTGTGTGTGTGAGTGTGTGTGTGTGTGTGTGTGTGTGTGTGTGTGTGTGTGTGTGTGTGTGTGTGTGTGTGTGTGTGTGTGTGTGTGTGTGTGTGTGTGTGTGTGTGTGTGTGTGCGTGCGTCCTAAACAAAACCCGTTAGAATTTTCTCAGTATCCTCGTAGTTAAGGTCTTGCAACCATTTTTCCAATGTGTACTTTGCTTTCTTACAAGTCAAGAGCTTTATATTCAGTTGCTGACAAATTCTATTGTATATGAAAGAGTGCATATAGTTTGGTAGGTGTCTAGCAAAACTCGACTTTATCAACGGCAGGGGGATTCTATATGTGCGTCGAGAACACAAATTGACAAATTCTTCAGAGTTTAAAACGCGCTTATGAATTGCGATAGCTGCTTTGCTAATGTATAATTGGCGAACCCTTAATACTTTACATTCCTTGTATAAGTCGTCTGTAGGGAATCTAAAGGGTTTTCGTAACATGACTTTTAAAACAGCCCGCTGAGCTCTTTCAAGCTCTAAGAGAGTAGATTTTGCGGCCCCTCCCCATGCAGATATACAGTATGTGAGACTAGATTGACATATCGCTTTGTAAACTAAGAGTAAAATGGATGAAGATGCAGAGTTACGCAGAGATTTCATGAAATAGATAGATTTCCTTGACTTAGATGTGAATAAAAAATATTATTGAAATAAGTAGTAGTAAGAATTATTTGTTGTTCAAATGAATAAATAGGTTATAACAGTGATGTTTTGGTTGCCATTTTAGTTCAGATTTTGAACAAATAGTTTATATGGACGTTCGTGACTATAGAATATAGGTCAGTGTGTCCATGTTATAAAAATATTATAACAACCGAAGTAAAGATATATTATAGAAATATTATGTTGATTTTATTTCCAGCAGGTTTTTATTATCCTGGTCAGGCTCAATGGGTCTAAAATAGCTAAAGAATTTTGAATATGATCTCTGTCTACCCCTTAAAAGGGTCAACAGCGTGATGTAAAGAAGGATATTCAAAAACCTACTAAAATTTTTCGTATAGGCAAATATAATCCGATGAAAGCTAGAAAAATCAAAATATGTTTTGACACACCAGACCCTGCTAAACGACTCCTACGTAACAAATATAAACTCCCCGAACATATCAAAGTATTTTCAGACCAGACCCCAGCTCAACAAAAATACTTATCTCATTTAAAAGATGAACTAAACCGACGGCTAACTGATGGCGAACTGGATCTCACCATAAAATATATCAACGGCATACCTCGCATAATAAAAACCAAAACCAATCCAAAAAACTCCTTAAAGTAAACACTACTACCGAAGCTACAATCAGCACAAACACTTATGAAATAATTACTGATTATGACCAACTACAAACAAACAAATCACGCCTAACATTCTTCTACTTAAATGCTCGAAGTATTAGAAAAAAAGGAAAGTTCGATGAACTGCAATGTGTTATAAAATCTATACCTACGATCATACATCTCATTCTACTGACAGAAACATGGATCAGAAATGAAAGCCAAGCTTTGGAACTCCAGTTACCTAACTACACACACTACTATAATTATCGAACGGATGCCAGAGGTGGCGGAGTTTCTGCATATGTACACAATAACCTAAAACACTCTCTATCAGAATCAAGCTACTCAGACGGGAATAATTACCTTTGGATTCGACTTGACAGATATGCTCTGGAAGTTGGAGTTGTTTACAATCCAGGCGATACTAATCCCAAAAACTTTATTGAAGTATACAATTCTCAACTACAACAAAGAAAAAGGGCGATGGTTTTCGGTGACTTCAACATCGATCTATTAACGAAAGATAAAAAAAGCAAGCTATACAAAGAACTACTTATCGAAAATGGATATAAAATACTCAACAAAACTGACTCAAAATATAGTACACGAGACTCGGCTACACGAAAAACCATAATTGACCATGTCAGTACCAACTTAAAGAATGATTATTTCCATATGGCAATTATCGAATCCTCTATGTCCGACCACAAACAAATTTATGTCGAACTAAAAAAGATTAAGCCACCTAGTAGACCAGTTTCCAAATATGAAGCCATTAATTATACAATACTATGCAAATCACTCGAAGAAATAGGGGACCGGACAGGTATTACCAAAAAATCTGAAATTCAGTTTAAAGTAAAGTTTGTAATATTAAAAATATTATCTCATATTTGTTTTTGTAAAAGAGTTGTGATTTGTATTTTTAAATCAATAAATAAAATACAATAATTATAATATTTTTAGTCTATTCTTTACGGCAAATGAAACACCAATCACGGCGCATGACGTCAAACGTGGGTAAAATGTAAACAAACAGACGTCATCTGGATGTCATACCGCGTTGTGTTATTTTAATGCTTTAAAGGTGTTTTTTGACACAGAACTGCTCTAATAATTAATATTAATTTATACGGGACGTTGTTACTATCTTCCAGCTTAACGTTTACAGATTGTTTAATCGTTAATCATAATGGACCGCAAAAAATATCGTTGGTGTGTCGTACCTGAATGTAATAATACTTCTATATCTTTACCAAACAAATTATTTATTGATGTACCACGAAAAGCAGATATACGAATAAAGTGGTTGCAGTTAGCAAGACGAACCTACGACGGAATGTCTGCAGACTCACCGATTTAGTTTCGTGAGGATCACTTTGATGTAAGTAAATAAAAATAGTGTTTCGGTTTAAAATAAATCGATGAATATTTCAATTAATTAAATCATTTGTACACCTAGGGAGGTTATGGTTATGAGATGTATTTATTTATGTTTTAGCTGCCAAATGATATGGAATAGAATATTTATTTATATAGAATTCTGGTTGTTACACAGTAACCTGAGATTGCCTGAGATAACACGGTCTATGCAGTGTTGCCAGATCATAATTTCTCTTTACCCCAGGATTATTTGGAATTTAAAATTTTACCCTTAATAATAATCATAAATAATTCGGTACTTTTTTTTCTATATCCTTATCTATGCAGACGCCACTTCTTTCTTCACTTCCACTTCAATAATTATTAATTTAATTATCTCATTTTATTAGGAACAACTAGCTGTACACGAAAATTGTATTGAATAAAAAATTATAATTGTTTCATGGCCTACAATTTTTGTAGGAAACATCTTTCTCTAAGCTCAATATGTATTACAATACCGTACAATAGCTTTAATACCTTAACTCGTAGAATTACCCCAAAAATTACCATAAAAAAAATACCCTGCTGATTCAGTTTTACCCTAAATCTAGGGTAAATAACCCTAATCTGGCATTATTGAATCACTGTTCAAATGACAAGACTTGTCAAGTTGCTTTATCCACGTATGACGTCACACGAGACGAAATGACATAATGTAGCGTTTGCGCGGGAATTATAGCTATTTAACATTTAGGCATGGTTTTATGTACTTTTAAAGCTTTATTTGTGCAAAATACTATTTTTCTTGGCTATTTATATCCATAATGATCAATTTAAAACACCTTCTGAAAATTTGTCCGGTCCCCTATTGGTCTAGACGAAGCAGACTATGACTATTGCACCCTAGAAAAAATCATTACTTACCATATAAACAATAGTAAAACAACAAAAATTAAGATACTTAACCCACCCCAAAAAGACTGGATAAATAAAGACATAATTCATGGAATCAACCGAAGAAATCACCTATGGGCAGAACTCAAACTACAACCTGACAATGAACTGATACGAAAAGACTTTATAACCACTAAAGACTATGTTAGGCAATTAATTCAAGACACAAAAAACAACTACTACCTCAAGGAATTCACTCAATGTACCAATAAACCAAAAAAGATGTGGAACCTAGTCAATAACCTAGCAAGGAACAAAGTGAAACAAAACCATATTCCCACGAAACTAATAATTGATAACAAGGAAGTAACTGACACACTGGATATCTGTGAAGAATTCAACCGATACTTCTCTACTGTAGGCTCCTCCTTGGCTAGCGAAATCCCAAAACACTACCATGAAAATCCTACCTTAGCCCTCCCCCGTACCACGTATTCCAGTGAACTAACAACCTTTAATCCATGTAGCGACGTGGAGATTATAGATATAATAAATAATCTTGACCAAAAATCCAGCGCGGGCTTAGACGGAATCAGTACCAAAACTATTAAAAGTATAAAGCACCAAATTGCTACCAATCTTGCAAAATGCTTCAACAAACTGATAGTGACAGGAGTCTTTCCAGACTCATTAAAAATAGCAAAAGTAACGCCTATTCATAAATCAGGGCCTAAAACGGATCCCGGAAACTACAGACCAATCTCGGTTCTGCCATGCATTTCCAAAGTGTTCGAACGCATTATATACAAACGCCTAGCAAACCACCTTTATTCTATCAACTTCATCTTTGAACGTCAATACGGTTTTCGATCTAGAAGTAGTACTCTGACAGCCACGGTTGATCTAGTAACTAAAATCAAATCGAGCATAGACAACAAACTTTTTGCTCTTGGCGTGTTTATTGACTTGAAAAAGGCCTTTGATACTGTCAGTCATACGTTACTAATCAAAAAACTGCAAAGCATCGGCATCAAAGGCTCTGCACTGGACATATTGCAATCATACCTAGCCAACAGATTCCAAGTAATAAAACTAGGAAACACGAAAAGTCAAAAACTACCTTTAAAATGCGGACTACCACAAGGATCCTTATTAGCTCCGTTACTCTTCACAATCTACATAAATAACTTACAAAAACTAGGTATGCATGGCCACATAATTCTTTACGCAGACGACACATCCTTATTTTACTTCGGATCAAATATTCAGGACTTAATGTGCAAAGCCCAAGAAGATTTAAACAAGCTATTCTCTTGGTTTCGGTATAACCTTTTAACAATAAATTCATCGAAAACGTGCTATGTCATTTTTAAAGCTAAAAATAAAAATATTACACCACACGACCAATTAGAACTAAATAATCTACCCCTGCAGGAAAAAAACTAACGAGAAATACCTAGGTCTACGAATTGATAGTGGATTGACGTGGAACACACATATCGAACACATCAGATCCAAACTTTTATCTCTTATGGGATCACTTCAGCACATTGTTCGGTGTGTTCCACATAAATTGCGCTATACAATATACAATTCTCTTGTAAAACCACATCTACTGTATTTAATTGAAATTTGGGGCAACGCGGCAAAAACAAAACTAGCTAATCTTCAGATTGTCCAAAATAAAATTATAAAACTACTGTTCGGTTACCACTATTTAACACCCACTGCCAAAATCTACAGCGAAACAAAATTAATGAACATAAAACAATTATATATTTACAATACTTGTATTCTTGTTAGAAAAATATTAAGCAACGCTCTCCATACTAACCTATCCTTCACACGCCTCAAGCAAATATCCCAACGAAGTTCGCGCCGCGCAAGTTTTTTAGTTCTACCCAAAACAAGAACAAATTATGGAAAAAAAATGTTTACTTATGAAGGTGCACAAACTTATAACAAAATACCGTCAAGTATAAAAAATGTAAACTATTTCAACACATTCAAAGTAAAACTTGCTCAATATGTGATAGACAAACACTGATGTTTTCAATACCAATAACACGATGATTGTGTTGGAAGAGCATCTTTGTGCGAATACCGATCAATATTGTATCTACTCCTAAGTAATTAGCAAGCATTCTCATGTAAGCGACTTATATTGTCTTTTTTGAGAATAAAATTCTTTAAACCCATGTAAGTATATATTTTCCTATGATAGTAGTTGCTAACACTTTACCCCATTGTTAACTTAGCGCATCATCCCTGGCGCTCCTCCAAGAGGTATACAGTATAACTTAAAGATATCTCTGTTATAACATCTAATCTATTAGTTACTAGTCTTCGCCCGTGACTTTACCTGCATTAGATTTTTCATAGAATCTTACTTATATAATAAATACAACAGAGGACCTAGGTGAGCGACATAGCTCTGAAAATTAGTCGGTTGAAGTGGCAATGGCCTGGTCACATATGCCGCAGAACTGATAACCGCTGGAGTAAGTGTTCTGGAGTGGAGACCACGTTTTAGTAAACGCAGCGTGAGTCGCCGTCTGGCAAAATATTGGTATGTTTGAAGTAAACTCAGACTGTTAAACGGATTTTGATGAAATTTGGCAGGGAGTAAGCTTCATCATCAGCCCACTGCAGTCCACTGCTCGACATAGATCTGACTGCCTCGATGGCGTAGTTGTAATTGTACACGGTACCACAACAACTACCGCGTTGGGGTCCTGGGTTCGAGTCCCGGGTCGGGCCAAAATATTTTGACTGGTCAAGTAGTTGGCGGTGTGATTTCCTAGTGCACGTAAAGTGGTTCTGCTGATCTCTCTTCGGTCATGTCGTCTCACCGGACTATGAGAAGGAACAGAGTGCTTGTGTATTGCACACACTCGTGCACTATAATATCTCCTGCTGATCTCTCTCCGGTCATGTCTCACCGGACTATGAGAAGGAACAGAGTGCTTGTGTATTGCACACACTCGTGCACTATAATATCTCCTGCTGATCTCTCTCCGGTCATGTCTCACCGGACTATGAGAAGGAACAGAGTGCTTGTGTATTGCACACACTCGTGCACTATAATATCTCCTGCTGATCTCTCTCCGGTCATGTCTCACCGGACTATGAGAAGGAACAGAGTGCTTGTGTATTGCACACACTCGTGCACTATAATATCTCCTGCTGATCTCTGTCCGGTCATGTCGTCTCACCGGACTATGAGAAGGAACAGAGTGCTTGTGTATTGCACACACTCGTGCACTATAATATCTCCTGCTGATCTCTCTCCGGTCATGTCTCACCGGACTATGAGAAGGAACAGAGTGCTTGTGTATTGCACACACTCGTGCACTATAACATCTCCTGCGTGGCTGATCTCCGTTGATATTAGCCGCCGTGGCCGAAATTCGGTTATGAAGGAATCAGGCCTCTCGCAAGCCACGACACGGAGTAAGCCTGAATTTCTAAAGGACATGAGTTATATATTTTTTTATTCATTAGGAAATTCAAGCGAAACCGCAAACAAAAGCCATCTAAGAATTTCTTTGTTATTTGAAGTTAAGATTGCAAGCTTCTTATTCCTTTGTTAATCTTTGTTTTAATTAAACTTTTAATAAGAACTATATTTGCTAGGAATAAAAGTAGTTATAACTGCAGGTTACATATTGTAAACAATACGAAGTAATAACTTATATTTTAATGACCACTTGCCAAAGTAAACGTGTACATTTTATCGCGTAATCACGCTGGAATCTTTTTATTATTTTGAATGACGAGACGAGCTTGCCGTTCGCCTGATGGTAAGCGATACGATCCATAAACAGTAGAAACAACAACACCTTGAATTACAAAATTTTGGTATTCCACTGCGCTCGTCCTGAGACATGAGATGTTAAGTCTTAAATCCAGTTGTTACACTGGCTACAATGTCCTTTAATTCGGAACACAATAGTGACTACACACTGCTGCTCGGTGGCAGAAACATGACTTTGATGTGAATGTGAGTCAGGTAGGCCGCTTAGACTATACACTGCTGCTTGGCGGCAATAGACATTACAGTGGTACCCAGGCGGACTCTCACATATGAGAGACTCAGCAGTAAAACAGTTTTAACATTTTCGTTGGTAAAATCGTAAAAAAGATCCTCTAAGGCACTACGCAA
Organism: Manduca sexta; assembly: GCF_014839805.1. NCBI lineage: Eukaryota > Metazoa > Arthropoda > Insecta > Lepidoptera > Sphingidae > Manduca > Manduca sexta. Next base: position 18,769 of record NW_023595639.1, on the reverse strand, counting down.
CTCTCATGCAAACTCGAAGCCACGGCAGACACCTCTCCCAAGAATATGACGCACGTAGGCCTAAGGCGAGAACATCCAGCTAAATACGAATAACTAATCACTAAGGAGGTTGGTTTACAGAAAAATATGCTCACCTGTTCCTTCTGTGGGCTTCGTCCTCTCCCCTTCTGTCCAGCGACTACTCCGTACATAGCTTGGTATTTAATCGTTTTAATTTACGATTTAGGTAAGTTTACAGTTTATTAGTTACACCAGTTTTCTATTATTTTATAGTTACATTAGTTTTCTATTATAATTCAGAGTTTCTTGCCCGTTCTTCTCTGGTGAGAACTGCTTCCCGAACTGGTGGTAAAGTTAATATTGACGGAATATAAATAATGTATCACAGTTTATGCATTCATATAAATCATTTCATTTCAACAACAGTCGTACAACCATGGCACCGCGGCAGTATGTTGATTCTGCCGCAGCCTGGCAAAGGACAATTCTTGATAAATAATTTCATGCCACCATTTTGGGGCCAAATCTACAGAGAATATAACTTAACTCATTACCTCCTTTGAGTAATTGCCATTTATAATTTAAACAGACCAGTGGAACAGCGAAGTTTCTTGTTCAAAAGCATTTCCTTATACCTTAAAAATTGGCTTACTAATGAAACGATAGCGTAGTTGGTTGTGGAACGGACTGCCGAGACGAATGTCCGCAGGTTCGAAACCCAAACACAACTCTGACTTTTCTTAAAGTATGTGTGTATTGGTGAATTATTGCTTGCTTTAACGGTGAAGAAAAACATCGTGAGGAAACCTGCATACCTGAGAAGTTCTCTATAGGAAAGAGGGTGTGTGAAGTCTGCCCGCACTACAGCGTGGTGGACTAAGGCTTAATCCCCCTCAGTAGAGGAGACCCGTGCAGCAGTGGGACAGTATATAATACAGGGCTGATATTATTATTATTTTGTAGGTTGCAAGTTAAAATCATGTTTACTTTAGGAGATGCTCCGTGCATCTGCTATCATAACTAAACAATTATAGTGCCAATTTTATTTTTAAAATTAATGACACAATATTCACATTAAAAAATATCTACCAAAGTTAATATAACATATTTTAAAAATGTTATTTCATATTTTTTCTATATGTTTTATAAATTACGAGTAGATAGCTTCTAAAAATACTATTAGTGCGCCGTTTTGCTGGAGGAAGGCCTAAGGAATGTTTTGCATTTGTGCTAAATCAATATAACTATTTAACCACGATAAAAAACCTTAACGAGGAGGAGAGCGTAAAACTAAACTCTTATATCAAAATTCAACAAAGGACTAGTCAATATACCATTTGGTTTTAAAAAATACGAATCCAAAAACTACTAAAATCCAAAAAAATGATCAAACTTTACACATTCAACATAATCTTTTATCTAATTCGTATTTTTATATGGACATTAAATATTTAAGTTGATGCCTAATTTAAATTGAACTTCGTTTTTGTATACTTCTTTTTTTTTCTCTTTGGCAAGGCATAGATAATGAATTATGTTCGAATTTTACTTAGCTTATATGTTTTTTTTGTCATTGAAAACTATTGGCATACTATTCAAAGTTTTAAATACCTAAACGGTTGACGACTATTTTTTTAACCACTATTTTCGACACAACACTGGCAACACATTGAAAATATTCGCGTTTCGTTTCACGCAGACTGTGCCGCGTCCACACGTCCTACTACAACAGTCGTATATGTTACTATGCCGTTTATATTCTATGCAGCATCCCACTACAGATGGCAGTGTTGGATAACAAACTTTAAAATAAAGGATGTAGGTAAGTTTTTGTTAAACCCGTTCAAATTGCAGGTTAATAATTTATTTGAAAGTTTACCGCATGCAAATATGTTAATTTAAAATTCTTGTAAATGATACGTTTTTTTTAAAGTTTCAATATTCATGCACATTGTGACCTCGAAGGAGGTAGCATAAACGCATTTAATCTATATAGGAGTTGTTTAGCTTATTTCTTATATTATACTTTTCTTTAACGTCACAAAATAATTGTTAGTTCATTTTTATTGCTTTTTTATTTGGGATAGTGGATGGATGGTGAAATGGTATCGTAAAATTCGAATGTAATGTCCAAGACATGTTACGCCGGCCGAACCTTCGAGATAATAAAACAAAGAGTTCTAAGGTTAAATAAAGCAGGCATTGGGAAGATTGTCATGCAAACATTTTGCGATGCGATGGTAACTCAATCTACTGTGAAATAGCAAAACATCTATGTAAAATACTTCATATTTTTCCATATCATGATTTGCACTTTTTAATGCCAATATTAGTATATTTTCCGTAAATATATTATTTTTGTATTAATATTTAAGGACGCTGTGAAATCTTGTCATACGAACATTTCAAATTAACGACTTATTATCAATTGGTAATAACTTGGAACGGACTGCCGAGACGAATGTCCGCAGGTTCAAATCCCAAGGGTACACCTCTGACTTTTCTAAAAAATCATGTGTGTATTCTTTGTGAATTATCGCTCGCTTTAACGGTGAAGGAAAACATCGTGAGGAAACCTGCACATCTGAGAAGTTCTCTATAGGAATTTCGAAGGTGTGTGAAGTCTACCAATCCGCACTACAGCGTGGTGGACTAAGGCCTAATCCCTCTCAGTAGTAGAGGAGGCCCGTGCAGCAGTGGGACAGTATATAATACAGGGCTGATATTATTATTATTATATTATAATAACTTTAAGCAAAAATTTGGCCTTAATGTTCAGTCTATAACTAACTATACATATAGTTTAATGCTTTTGTCATAAAAGAGTATTGTTGACCTGAACCTAAAACTAGTAAAGCATATCGGCGCAAGATTCCCGTCTGACAGCTCGCATGAAGAAATTCTAGTTTTTACAATTATTTGCAAATACGGCGGTAGTCTCGTATAAAAATTGTTTACCACAACCTATAAAAGGGTTGCTTGCTGTCATCGGGAGCATTGCATCGACAGAGCTCGACCAGTGAACATCTCTGCCGCTTGGTATTCATAAAATCCGTAAAGTTAACTTTATTGCTGTTCGTAAGTAAAAAATTATAAGTTTTATTTGATTCGGGAAATTTAAGGGTCAATTTCATATTGTTAATAATTAATAATAATCTATACATATAAAAATGAATTGCTGTTCGTTAGTCTCGCTAAAACTCGAGAACGGCTGAACGGATTTATCTTATCTTGGTCTTGAATTATTCGTGGAGGTCTAGGGAAGGTTTAAAAGGTGAGAAAAATTCGAATAATTGCCGGGAAAATCCTCAAAACAGCATTTTTCTATTTCCCATACAAACGTTTTCTAACTAATACGTAGAGTCAATTTGAGCTTTATTGCTATTGTATAAAGTTCACTGTTGTCTAAGCAATGTAGGTGTGTTCCTAACATCAAAGCAGTGTGCGTTGGAGCACAGAATATAATAATGTAATGTCGCGTTCTGAAACTCAACAAAAGTGATATCGCGGACCCGACTAAATTGAACAGTCACAAAATTTAATATATCATTAGTTATTTGGTTGGCTTCACGATATTATTTCTTTTGTTTTACTTTAAAATGCATGTTTTCGTTATGGACAATTTTTGAGCTACTTTTGCATATCTATACTTATAATAAATCTGTAGAGAGGTCAATTCTGTACATGAAATATATTTCCAAAATAACTGGGGGTGATTAGGGATCGATACTGATGCCAAAAATGCAATTAGTAAATTTTTGTCTGTCTGTCTGTATAACCGTTATAGAAACAAAAACTACTCGACGGATTTTAACTTAACTTGGTACAATTATTTTTCATACTCCTGAGCTGGTTATAGTATACTTTTCATCACGCTACAATTAATAGGAGCATAGCAGTCATGGAAAATGTTGGGAAAACGGGAGAAGTTACTCCATTTTTTAAGCTTCCGTCATTTCGTGTGCAACCATAATGGTTAAAAGTTCCTTCGATTTCACCAGGATCTCATCATCAGACCCTGACCGGACAATCGGACCACCTGCATACCACCATAAATTAAAAAAACATCCCGACAAATTGAGCACCTTCTCCATTTTTGAAACCCGAAATCCACGCGGGCGAAGCTGCGGGCGGAAGCTAGTCTTTAATAAAAATGAATGGTGAACAACAGAATGACGATGGTGGTTTTATTGAGCAAAGTACCCCTCCTCTTACAAGCATACACTATTACTAATTTAAGAACGCGTTTACACCAAAGAGTAAAGTTTTTATTATTCAACCAAAACTTCTGAACACTTGCCAAAATAGTATTTTGTTTAAATTATTTAACAGTGCGGCAAAATCTCTTGATATATTTCACATTCGTTTGGTAAAAGCTAAAAAAGAAATATGGCGGAATACCACTGACAAATAGTGCGTTTTAAATGGATTTAGTGGTTGGTATTTATTTATTTCTGTAAATATTCTTTGATGGTAGGTATGTCGAATGAAAAACTGTTTAGATGTACCACTCTTTTTATAGGCGTAAGGAAAAGTAACTCCACTACACCTGATGGTAAGTGAAGTTGGCTTCAATAGAATGTCGACTGACGGGAGACAGACCCCTCGACAGTCGACACAATTATGCCGGCTTGTTGGACTCGGCTATACACAGGCTGATCCCGGAACGCGACACTTACGTGGGCCACTATGGCGGGCTTTAACACCTTGTGTACGCTCGCTATCGGGGCGGATATAAAATATACCCTACCACCAAGCTCTAAAAATAATGATATCAACACTATTCTGTCCCTCCGTTGGGTAGAGGCCACCTCTACTACTGAGAGGTTAGGCCTTAGTCCACCACTCTGGCCTAGTGCGGGTTGGTCGAGTTAATATACAAAAAAAAACGTTATATAACAATGTGAGGTATGTAATATGTATACAACATTTTTAACCCGTAAATAAAAAGTATAAACAATACAATATACAGCGAAACGCGCTGTCAAAATTCCCGCCAATAATCTTTTTAATAACTTGACGACGGTAATGCGAATATACAGCCAACTAAACTAACTGATAATCTAGACCCATAACTATTGATCTAATATATTATGCAGATAAGCCGCGCATTCCGCTTAACAGCCGCCATATTGCGGATTCGGCAGTTATTTATAGCAGAGAACATGAACCGTACTATTTCGTTAACAGTTGGGAATCAGTTGTTAATTATGTGTCTATAAAGGTAATTATACTATTAAGTGAGCGTTGATAGCCTAGTAGGGTGTAGAACGGACTGCCGAGACGAATGTCCGCAGTTTCAAAACCCAAGGGCACACACCTCTGACTTTTCAAGTTATGTGTGTATTCTTTGTGAATTATCGTTTGCTTTAACGGTGAAGGAAAATTTCGTGAGGAAACCTGCATACAGCATGGTGGACTAAGGCATTATCCCACTTAGTAGAAGAGAAAGCCCGTGCCTAGAAGTGGGTCAGTGTATAATACAAGGCTGATATCATTATGTTTTATTATTAAAAGTAAGAAGATCAATGAAGTGGTATACAACATTATTTTTAATACATTACTAACCCTAAATCAGTTTGTTAAGAATCAGTAGCACAATCCATTGCTCGCCAGTGATCATCAGTATATAGAATAGAATAAAATATTTTATTGACAAAGTGTTTACAATAGTTTAGCACTTAAAATAACTTGCAATTTGAATTACTTAAACATTTTCATCATATTTTCATTATTTATATCATCCAATAGGTCTACATCTCGCGACAAACGTTTATTTCTACAAGGTTTGATGCAATTTGAAGTTATTTTTATACTTTTAGAGCATTTAAATTAAGGCTTTTTGTTTTAAATGTTATTACCATTCATTTAAGGACAATGATAATCAGTGGACTAGTTATTTTTCTATGCACGCCCTTGATATGAGTATTAAATAAAAGCATTGCAGGGAAGAATACAAAAATAAAATGACAACTCTAAATCCAATATGGCGGACTGCCCAAGATGGCGGATTAATTATTTTTACATACTCCTATAATTTGGGTATCAAATGAATGAATTTGGATTTAGCGTCTTGTCGTATCGCGTGCCCAATACAACTTCGCCGTCATGGCTTATTTCTTACTGACATAGCAAAAGTAATAAGTTTTTAATTAAAAATTAAACCGCCTTCAAAAACCAAATAATAATTTAACATTATGTATATGTATACAGGTTACCGATTTTCGATTCGGCGAATAAAATAAAAAAATACAAACACAATCAGACAAGATTAAATAAAACAAACATAAAATGCGACAGAAATATATTCCGAAATTTAAAAGAAAATCATGAATTCAACAAATGCAAATCATAGTAAACTTGTGTTTACTTTCTGCCTGGGCGGCACGCCATACAGCCTCGTTTAGACTCCTCGAGTCCATCACCGTCAGCACTGCTGACCGCATGGGGCGCCACCACGTCATCCACGTTGACCGCGTCATGTTTGTATTCTGCAGCTAGAAAGTACATCACATCATCAGGGATAGTGCAATACTGCGTAAGTGAAGAAAACGTCACAATTAAAATACCGTCCAGTCCGTGGGGAAAGGCGGACGGTTATGTTGGGCTCTACCGGTATTATGAGCCAGCATTAGATCACACTATAGCACCATACCAACCAACACCCCGCGATGGTCTTCTAGCGCTTAAGGGGCGGCTGCAGACACCTCAAGCGAAGGGCGGCCTTATAACCACCGCAACCATTCTTGTGTGGTACATTACCTCAGCAATGGACGTTAACGCGGACGGAACGGAGAGCAAAAGGTTCACATGCACTTTTCAGTATTTTTTTGCAGGATTCATGACTAAAACCAACATTTGTAAGGAACAGTCAGTTCCTTCATGAACTGCAGATGTACAAGTTAAACACTTACAGACTTCGGCATCCTCCACAGCGTTGGCTTGTCCGATCACAGCGACCTGCAAGTACAGGACATTCATATTGTTTTCAAGTTGAACTGCTAAAGTCGAACCTATTAATTATCTATTAGGGCTGAGCTACGATTAGCCGCCCGGGCGGCAACGCGAACGGTTTGGTGCGGAGCGGCGAGCGGCAGCGACGAGCGAGCGAGACAGATGTACGTGTGAATAGGAAACATGCTCGATACAGAGGAGTGTGGATAGCTGGGTCGCTACTCAGCGTCCGTGGCGTCGGAGTCGCGCCGCCGTGCCACTTGCCGCACCGCTCGCCGCTACCGACCCGTAAAATATGGGGCGCTCAGTGGACAAAGTGTGTGCGGAATATAGGGTAAATAATTATAAGGAATCACAGAAGTTATAGTCTATAATATACAGAATATGACTTACCAGGACGAGCAGAGCGAGAGTGAGCACTAGACGGTTCATGTTGGTTGTTTTCTCGTCGACGACTTGAATGATCCCTCGACTGTTGCCGCGTCTTTTATACCGATGCATTATTTGCAATTCGCTAAACTTTGCATTTGTTTCAATACTAAAATATAAGGAAAACAAGCATAAAAATTAAATTATTTTTACATTATTTAATTAAAGTGCAAATAAAATTCATAATCATATAATAACATAACTATTCACTCACATTAATTATGGACAATTGTAAGCAGCTAAACAAATATTGCAATAAAAATATTGGCAATTGGTTTTTCCATCTTTAAAATTACCTAATCGCGTATCGGAGTCAGGAAGTTGACCGTGTGACATCCCCGTACCTAGGAGAGCATGAAAAGTCGTTGGTCCTGCTCCTGATCTCCCTTCGGTCATGTCGGTTCAAACAGTTGTTGCGTAATTTAAACCGTTTGACAGCACATGCTTTTGCTATTGGTATGATATATTTTATATCCGCCCAGATAGCTACCGTACAGACGAGGTTAAAACCCGCCATAGTGGCCCACGTAAGCGTGTAGCATTCCGGCATCAGCCTTTGTATATTCGGTTCCAACAGAACAGTATGATTGTGTCGACTGCCAAGGGGCAGTCATCTCTCGTCAGCCTACATTCTATTGGACCCCACTCCACTTACCATTAGGTGTAGTGCGGTAACTTTTTTGTGACTGCGTAAAAAAAACATCATTTGAGATCTTGGATGTCCTTCCTTATGTCCGTAAGCTACTTTCTATTCCGGGAAAATATATAGTCGGACTTATATCCTGGAAAACTCTTAGACACGGGCGAACTCGTGAGCATAAGATATTATAAACATATATAATTTAAGCTGTGCGTTTTTGTCGAGACCACGGCAAAGTAAACTCACTGCACCTGATGGTAAGTGAAGATATATTCCCAAAACATGTCGAACGGCAAGAGATAAACATGTCCAGACGGTCGGCACAGTTATGCCGGCCTGCTTAATTGCTTCTTCTCGCTCCGCTCGAAAGACCCGAAGTTATAAGAAGGGAGGAACATGTATTCTGCCGAACTGCTCCACAGCTTAATGGTCCGTTGGAAATACAAATTACTGAACCTTACGGTTCTAACCGGGGCGGGAGAGACCACGAGGCTGTGGGGTCGCGATCCAGGACGCATGATTCTGTTAAGTAAAGGAGAGGATAGGATAAGGTAACACAATTCTTCAGAGCCCTCGCCGTGTACAGATGCTAGAATACACTGAGTGAGGCGAGTGACCGGGCGTGAAATACCTCCGCACCCTGTTCAGAATTCCGATCGCACTCGATATGGGTCCTTGGATTCAGATCGCAGCATAAATCCATACCGAGGATCTTGAGACTATTCCGTATTGCAAGTGGAGTACCCCGAAGATTTGGAACTTCTTATTTTTGATTTTGCTGTTACTTGGCTATCAAGTTCATAAAGAAATTGGCTGTAGGGCGTTTTGTACGGTAAATTATATTCTTTAATCTTTTGTCTACTTCAGACGGAATACCTTCTTCTTCACATCGAGTCATATTTTGCGTTGCAATATAATTTTAGGTAAATATTTTTATTAAATTTCCTTGTTTAATATCGAGACAAGTGTTTGGCGCATTGCAAATAATGCATCGGTATAAAAGACGGGGTAACAGTCGAGGGATCATTCAAGTCGTCGACGAGAAAACAACCAACATGAACCGTCTAGTGCTCGCTCTCGCTGTGCTCGTCCTGGTAAGTCATATTCTGTATATTATAGACTATAAATTCTGTCAGGCCTTATTATTATTTACCATATATTCCACATACAATTTGTCCGCTTTGCGCCCCATATTTTACGGGTCGGTAGCGGCGAGCGGTGCGGCAAGTGGCACGGCGGCGCGACTCCGACGCCACGGACGCTGAGTAGCGACCCAGCTATCCATACTCCTCTGTATCGAGCATGTTTCCTATTCACCCGTACACCTGTCTCGCTCCCTCGTCGCTGCCGCTCCCCGCTCGGCACAAAACCGCTCGCGTTGCCGCCCGGGCGGCTAATCTTATATATAGTTAATAGGTTCGACTTTATCAGTTCAATTTGAAAACAATATGAATGTTCTGTACTTGCAGGTCGCTGTGATCGGACAAGCCAACGCTGTGGATGATGCCGAAGTCTGTAAGTGTATAGTATATTATTGTACAAACCCGTCATGATGGCATAAGTTGTGTTCCGGGATCAGCATGTGTGGACTGACAAGAGATGAATTTCCCTCTATTTGGAGCTCACTCTTCTTCCTGTTTGGTAGAGTTGGGTGAAACAATATTATGAGGTGTGGTAACGAGCGGCTGTTTCGGAGCTGAGCTCTCTCGATACGGCACAATCCTAAATACTTACGACTAGTTTCTTTGTCGACAGTTACAATCAAACTTAGTATTACTTTTGGCTATATGACGTTTGTGTTGTGGCAGCTCTTATGGGTTTAACTTGTACATCTACAGTTCATGAGGAACTAACTTTTCTTTACAAATTTTTGTTTTGAAGTCATCAATCTGTCAATATATTACTGAAACATGCATGAGAATAAGCACCTATACTACTGATTGCTCTCCGCTCCGTCCGCGTTAACGTCCATTGCTGGGCTAATGTACCACACAATAACGGTTTTTTTACGTAGGTAAATCGTCAGTTGACTATCTCCCGCCTTGGGATGGGCGGGAGGGCGTGTCAGACTTTTACCGACTAAGAACCTACGGTGTTCCCAACCTTTGCCTATGTGCCTAGGTCCAAGATCCGGTGGCATTGAGACCTAGGCAGGCACCAGCCCTAAGGAGCCCCGCAAATTACTCTGACACTGCTCTTCGAGGCGCGCGTGGAACACTACGCGCCGAACACACGGGCCGTTGGGGTGTTTCGGGCGACGGGCTACCCAATGCTCGTCACCCGACGGTCCGCGCCTACGGAGGCCGACGATCCTCAGCAGACGTTCGACGCCCGCGTCTTGTGCGTCTGCCGTGGCGGATGGGACGTTGGGCGCTTTGGCGCCGTATCCGCTCCGCCACCTCCTTTGCGAGCATCACGTCCTCGCAGAAGGAGGTGACTGCGTCCCACTCTCTCGCCCCGGAGCATGGCTTCTACCAGGCCCCGACGCGAGAGGTCTCCGCCACCGATGGCCGTTGTGAGAACACGGCGGGGCTCAGCCCAAGCTGGGCATACCTCCACCGTATGCTCCACCGTGTCCTCCGGCCGATCCGCACAGTAAAAAAAAAAAACACGCGGGCGTATCCTCCACCCGGATCCGATACAGGTACCTGCCGAAGCAGCCGTGACCGGTCAGTACCTGCGTCGTCCGGAATGAGAGGACGCCGTGACGTCTCGTCAGCCACACCTCGAAGAGGGGACTTACCGCCGCTATAGTGGCGTGCCCAACACAATAACGGTTGCGGTGGTTATAAGGCCGCCCTTCGCCTGAGGTGTCCGCAGCCGCCCCTCACGCGCTAGAGGACCATCGCGGGGTGTTGGTTGGTATGCTGATATAGTGTGAGCTAATGCTGGCTCGTAATACCGGTGGAGCCCAACATAACCGTCCGCCTTTCTCCACGGACTGAACGGTATTTTAATTGTGATGTTTTCCTCACTTACGCAGTATTGCAGTATCCCTGATGATGTGATGTACTTTCTAGCTGCAGAATACAAACATGACGCGGTCAACGTGGATGACGTGGTGGCGCCCCATGCGGTCAGCAGTGCTGACGGTGATGGACTCGAGGAGTCTAAACGAGGCTGTATGGCGTGCCGCCCAGGCAGAAAGTAAACACAACTCTACCATGCTTTGCATTTGTTAAATTCATAATTTTCTTTTAAATTTCAAAATATATTTCTGTCGCAATTTTACATTCGTTTTATTTGACGTTATCTGATTGCCTTAGTTAGTTTTTCTTTTATTTTTGTTCACTGACTCCAAAATGTGTAACCGGTATATATGTAATGTTGAACATCGTGGCGCGTTTATGAAACGCGTTTGTGTTTAGAGCTTGTTATGACGTTACGCGTTAGCGGTGTGTCATCACATGTGACAAGTACGACTACCGCGCTGAGGTCCTGGGTTCGAATCCCGAGTCGGGCCAAAATAATTGTGACTGGCTTTTTCCATCTTAAAAATTACTCAGTCGCAGCTCGGAGTCAGGAAGTTGGCGGTGTGATACCGCCGTGCCTCGGAAAGCACGTAAAGCCGTTGGTCCTGTGCCAGATCTCTCTCCGGTAATGTCGGCTTGCCGTCTCACCGGACTATGCGAGTGAAGGAACAGAGAGTGCACCTGTGTACTGCGCACACACTTGTGCACTTAAATATATCCTGCGTACCTGGCTGATCTCTGTTGAGATTGGCCGCCGTGGCCGAAATTCGGCTAAGAGAGGTTATCGCATGTGGCATAGGAAATCTACGCCAAGCTTCACCTTGACGCATTGCTGTTTGCGACGCACTGCAGAGATGAAACTCTGGGGTTCAAATTGTGAACGCGCAAGGATCTGACTTCCACAAGATATAATAAGCAGGAAAATAAAATTTATGCAGTGTCCTCAGAACAATGACAACATAGCAGTGGCGAAGGGTGAAATTTTTCAAAAGGTAACCCGTGGCAATATAAATGCCTTAGTTAACATATCGCGGCTAATGTAACAGAAAATAAAATTTAAGAGAAACATTAATAAAGCCAAAAGGGAAGCCGGTAGGAATCGGGTTGTATGGACGCTTCGCCACTGCAACATAGTCTCAAATTTTTGTGGATTAAGAATAAAGTTTTAAATTAATTATTTTTGTTTCTTTTTTCATTTGCGATTTAAATTATTGTTAACAATAATATTGATTATTAGTCTTTTTAACTCAACAAAAGTTGTGAAACCATACGTATGTATACTTCGCCCGAACAAGCCGCTCGAACTGTGGCACTGGTGCAACTTGTGGGAAGGCTTGGATCAATGGACGAATGCTAGAAATTTAAATATAAACCAGTCTACAGTTTCTAGAGTATACGGAAGGTTTATAGAGACAGGTTCTTACAAAAGGAGGCCCGGTACCGGCAGAACTCGAGCAACCACCCGACGTGACGACCGACTTATTGTTTCAACTTCCTACGAAATCGTTTCCTCACTTCAGTAAACATTAAAACAGAGCTGAATGCAGTGCGTGGAGTAAATGTGTGTGTACGAACAATAAGAAGGAGGCTTAAGGAGGCGGCAATCATCCCTTATAGACCAGCAAATGGTCCAAAGCTGTCTTCAGCTCACAGACAAGCTTGTTTAAGATTTGTGCGTGAACATCTTAATTGTGCTGAAGAGCAACGGGCCTCCATACTGTTCACCGATGAGTGTAGGACATGTTTAAATGGTGCAGACGGTCGCAGAAGAATATCTCTTCGACGTGAGAAGAGATATGCTCAGAGTTGCATTGAGCAGCTAGTCCATTGAAAAGTTACATTTGGGGTTGCGTTTTTTAGAGGACGCAATTTTATTTTTTTGAAGTGTAGGGGGGATCAGTGTAAAGCTAAAACCAAGGTTGTGGGGTCGCCACCCTTGTCCCACGGCCACCATCTTGAAAATAGGGGTTAAAATGGTTTTTACGATGTATCTCTTAAACTATTTATCTGACAAAAAAAATGTATAAACATTTTTTGTTGCAAATTAAATTCTCTACAACTTTAGTCCAGTAATTTTTTGTCCCCCCCGTGACCATGAAGGCTGCAAAGTCTTCGAAACGTCGGGAGAAAATAATAATATAAAAAACCGCGATAAAATCCGTTTAAATAGTTTTTATTTCAATATATACTTGTTATGTGAAATTATTTTTTGGTTTTGAGTGGTTTTGAAGGCTGTTTAATTTTTTGTTAAAATTATTTTTATTTATTATAAAGACTATTGCTACAATTAACACCAACCAAAACCAATTATGGTAATATGTATCGTTTTTGTTCAAATTCAAAAATAATTGTTCTTTCCAGTATACAAATATACACTAAAGGACGTGATACCATGCTGTTATGAAGTTAACGAGCCAAACTATTGGTTTCAATTTTGATTTGGATAAAAAGTTTCAACTTGGTTAAAATTATTATTTCATAGGCCCGTCTTAAACATATATACAGTCTATGAGTCCGTCAACTCATTATATCCCATGGGACCAAATAATTGGGATAAAAAGTAGTTTATGTGTTGATCTAGGACATCGTCTATATTTCATTCAAATCCGTTAAGTTGTTTCTGGGTTGCCTTCTAACAAACATCCAAACATTTTCACAAATTTTCTTAATTTATAATATTAATAAAAAGAACATGATGTAACAAAGAAAAATATTTAATAATAAAAGAAGCAGAGGTAAATGAAACAGAATTACAGCTAGATCACAATAGACATACAAATAACAAAATCAAAGAAGCTACCATTAAGAAGAAAAATCGGTAATGGCGTAACAAACCACGTCACGGACAGTTTCCTAAAGAAGCACTTGACTATACTTATATACATAGATAAAGGCCAGCCATTCAAATGGCTAATAATGCTACAAGCTCCCTCGATAGAAACTAGATCCAAGATCAGGCAGTCACGACGTAACAACACAAGCGTGACATCCTCAAGTTACCAATAGATGGTAAATGTCGTCTATGTGCTACTAAAGACGCTATAACGCAGCATATCATCTGAGTTTGTGAAAAGCTAACAGGGAATTCTTACATCAATAGACACAATAATATTGTACAATGCATCTATTGGTTTCTTGCTCGAAAACACAATATAGAGGTTAACAAAATATGGTGGCAAGAAAATTTAACCTACTTGAACATAGTAGAAAATAAAACAACTAAAATAATGTGGGAAATTCCATTTCAGACAGATGTCACTGTAAAACTTAATAGACCAGATTTAATGCATGATGTAGATAAAGTTAACAATTTCACCTATCTCATAGATGTTACGGTTCCTTCAGATTACAATATAGGAGCAAAGGCAATAGAAAAACTTAATAAATACCGCCTACTCAAAACTGTAATCAGGCGTTTATGGAACACGCAAACATAGATCATCCGTATAGTAATAGGTTCAACTGGTATAGTAACAAAAAGTTTATCCAGATATATCAACACGTTATATTCTACCATAGATATCAACCTCCAAAAGCAAGCAGCAATCCATACGTCTATAATAATGAGCAGAATGTTAGAGGACACGTTCTTCGTACACGGGGAATAACAGAAAGACTGAATTACCTCTTCCCTGAAGATATCATGGCGGGTGGCCATAATAAACCCGAGCAAAAAAACTCGAGTCAGAGAAAACACTGAAAGTAAAAATAAGAAGTAAGATTATATTAATATTATTATTATTTTGTTAACCCCGTATTGTATTGTTTTATAAGTAGAATAAAGGTATGCTTTTTCAAGCGACTTAAGAAATGGATAAGCTCAATTCAAGGTGTATGTTGGAATGTTCGTTACCTCAGATCACGATCATTTATTAACCGATTTGGAAAATTCCTTTTTAGCGACTTCAATAAAAGGAGGAGGTTCTCAATTCGATTCTTTTTTTTTTACTAAGCTAACAAAGTAAAAAATAAAAACATTTTAACAAAAATTATACCGCCTTCAAAAACAACTAAAAACCAAAAATAATTTTAAATAACCTTTATACTTGTTATCAATTGTGGCGTCGGTGAACAATAACAAAAGGAAAACCAGACAATTTAGACAATGTTAAATAAAACGAACATAAAATGCGACAGAAATATATTTTGAAATTTAAAAGAAAATCATCAATTTAACAAGGGCAAAGCATGGTAGAGTTGTGTTTACTTTCTGCCTGGGCGACACGCCATACAGCCTCGTTTAGACTCCTCGAGTCCATCACCGTCAGCACTGCTGACTGCATGGGGCGCCACCACGTCATCCACGTTGACCGCGTCATGTTTGTATTCTGCAGCTAGAGAGTACATCACATCATTAGGGATAGTGTAATACTGCGTAAGTGAGGAAAACGTTACAATTAAAATACGGTCCAGTCCGCGGGGAAAGGCGGACGATTATGTTGAGCTCCACCGGTATTACGAGCCAGCATTAGATCACACTATACTGGCATACCGACTAATACACATAAGGGACGGCTGCGGACACCTCAGGCGAAGTGCCCCCTCATAACCACCGCAACCGAACCTTACTCCAGCAATAGACGTTAACGCGGACGGTGCGGGGAGCTAACAGTTGTATAGGTACTTATTCACAAGCATTTTTGCAGTAATATGTTGCCGGATTGATGATTTAACTAAACTAGTCGTAAGTATTAAGGAATTGTGCCGTCTCGAGAGAGCTCAGCTCCGAAACAGTCGCTCGTTACGACACCTGATAATATACGAGCATGGTAAAGGGACCCAACTGTACCAAACGAGAAGAATAGTGAGCTCCAAATAGAGGGAAATCCATCTCTTGACAGTCCACACACGCTGATGCCGGGACGCAACTTACGAGGGCCATCATGGCGAGTGTTACACCTTGTATACGGTCGCTACTCGGCCGGATTTGATATCCTTCTACCAGCACTGGAGACAGCTCCGGTCTGAAGGGAACGACGTTGTTCAATAATATACTAAACACTTACAGACTTCGGTATCCTCCACAGCGTTGGCTTGTCCGATCACAGCGACCTGCAAGTACAGAACATTCATATTGTTTTCAAGTTGAACTGATAAAGTCAAACCTATTAACTATATATAAGGGTTGAGTTACGATAAGCCGCCCGGGCGGCAACGTGAACGGTTTTGTGCCGAGCGGCGAGCGGCAGCGACGAGCGAGCGAGACAGATGTACGGGTGAATAGGAAACATGCTCGATACAGAGGAGTGTAGATAGCTGGGTCGCTACTCAGCGTCCGTGGCGTCGGAGTCGCGCCGCCGTGCCACTTGCCGCACCGCTCGCCGCTACCGACCCGTAAAATACGGGGCGCTAAGTGGACAAAGTGTGTGCGGAATATAGGGTAAATAATTATAAGCATTACAGAAGTTATAGTCTATAATATACAGAATATGACTTACCAGGACGAGCAGAGTGAGAGTGAGCACTAGACGGTTCATGTTGGTTGTTTTCTCGTCGACGACTTGAATGATCTCTCGCTTGTTGCCGCGTCTTTTATACCGATGCATTATTTGCAATTCGCTAAACTTTGCATTTGTATCAATAGTAAAATATAAGGAAAACAAGCACAAAAATGAAATTATTTTTACATTATTTAATTAAAGTGCAAATAAAATTCATAATCATGAAATAACATAACTATTCACTCACTTTAATTATGAACAATTGTAAGCAGCTAAATAAATATTGCAATAAAAATATTGGCAACTTTGTTTTTCCATCTTTAAAATTATCTAATCGCGGATCGGAGTCAGGAAGTTGGCCGTGTGATACCCTCGTGCCTCGGAGAGTCATTGGTCATTGCGCCTGATCTCCCTCCGGTCGTGTCGGATTGCCATCTCAAAGGACTATGAGAGCGAAGAAACAGTTGTTGCGTAATTGAAACCGTTTGACAGCACATGCTTTTGGTGGTGATAAGATATGTTTTATATCCGCCCGGATAGCTACCATACAGAAGAGGTTAAAACCCGCCATAGTGGCCCACGTAAGTGTGTCGCATTCCGGCATCAGCCTTTGTATATTCGGTTCCAACAGAACAGTATGATTGTGTCGACTGCCGAGGGGCAATCATCTCTCGTCAGACTACATTCTATTGGACCCTACTCCACTTACCATCAGATGCAATGTATATAAGCTACTTTCTATTCCAGAAAAATATACTAGAGTCGGACTTTTATCCTGGAATCTTAGACGCTGGCGAAATCGCGAGCGAAACGTATCATACACATACAGGGCGAATAACTTTTTTATCGGAGCCATGGCAGAGTGACCTCACTGCACCTGATGGTAAGTGAAGAGATCCCAAAAACATGTCGACCGGCAAGAGATAAATATCCCCGGACGGTCGGCACAGTTGTGCCGGCCTGTTTAATTGCTTATTCTCGCTCGGTTTGAAGAACCCCAAGTTGTAGAATTTTTTTTTCAAGAAATTGGGGCATTTTATTTTTACTTTTGCTGTAACTTTGTTATCAAGTTCATTAAGAAATTCGCCGAAGGGTGTTTTGTACGGTACATTATAATTATTAATTTATTGTCTTTTTCAGACGGAATACCTTCTTCAGATCGAGTCAAATTTTGCGTTGCAATTCAATTTTAAGCAAATGTTTTTATTAAATTTCCTTATTTGATATCGATACAAGTGTTTGACGAATTGCAAATAATGCATCGGTATAAAAGACGCGGCAACAGTCGAGGGATCATTCAAGTCGTCGACGAGAAAACAACCAACATGAACCGTCTAGTGCTCGCTCTCGCTCTGCTCGTCCTGGTAAGTCATATTCTGTATATTATAGACTATAACTTCTGCAATGCTTATAATTATTTACCACTTATTCCGCACACTCTTTGTCCACTTAGCGCCCCCTATTTTACGGGTCGGTAGCGGCGAGCGGTGCGGCAAGTGGCACGGCGGCGCGACTCCGACGCCACGGACGCTGAGTAGCGACCCAGCTGTCCACACTCCTCTGTATCGAGCATGTTTCCTATTCACCCGTACATCTGTCTCGCTCGCACGTCGCTGCTGCTCGCCGCTCGGTACAAAACCGTTCGCGTTGCCGCCCGGGCGGCTTATCGTAACTCAACCCTTATATATAGTTAATAGGTTCGACTTTATCAGTTCAACTTGAAAACAATATGAATGTTCTGTACTTGCAGGTCGCTGCGATCGGACAAGCCAACGCTGTGGAGGATGCCGAAGTCTGTAAGTGTTTAGTATATTATTGAACAACGTCGTTCAAGCAACTGAGTTCCTATAATCCTTAATACTTACGACTAGTTTCTTTGTCGACAGTTACAATCAAACTTAGTATTACTTTTGGCTATGTGACGTTTGTGTTGTGGCAGCTCTTATGGGTTTAACTTGTACATCTACAGTTCATGAAGGAACTGACTATTCCTTGCTTGGTTTTGAAGTCATCAATCCTGCAACAAATTACTGAAAAATGCATGTGAACCTTTTGCTCCCCGCTCCGTCCGCGTTAACGTCCGTTGCTGGGGTAATGTACCACACAAGAACGGTTGCGGCGGTTATGAGGGCGGCCTTCGCCTGAGGTGTTCGCAGCCGTCCCTTATGTGCTAGAGGACCATCGCAGAGTGTTGGTTGGATGCCGGTGTAGTGTGAACAACATAACCGTCCGCTTTTCCCCACGGACTGGACGGTATTTTAATTGTGACGTTTTCGTCACTTACGCAGTATTGCACTATTCCTGATGATGTGATGTACTTTCTAGCTGCAGAA
>NW_023595638.1:0-10910 GCF_014839805.1 Manduca sexta | reverse complement strand
GTGTATAACTCATTCCGTAATCGGGCCATATTATCAATTTTAGTAAATCCAGATTTTTAAAGTGACCATACTATACCGAAGCCATTAAACAGAATAGTTTGTTAGGTCTCTGTACTATACCGTCACTGCACCGATGGTGATTACACTTATTTGATGGTACATGCCAGTAAATAGTGTTTACAATCAATTAGTATTACATGTAATGATATTTTATTAAGTATATAGTTTGTAACATGATTGCAAATGATAAATATGGAAGATTTCATAGCTTCGATTGTCATTTTTTGGACTATGTTAAAAACCTTGCCATACTATGAAGAATGACTTAAAATACGTTGTACTGAAAGACAATCTCTAGAGGATATGTACTGCTCCCGCCCATAATACTTAGGTTAGTCAGTCTTATTAAGTTACCTAAATATCTACCAATAATTTCACACATTTTAATATCTTTTACTAGGTGCAATGAAAATTCGCGATTTAGGAATATGAATATATGGGATGCATCTTTTATCAAATATGAACTAAAACACAATACGCACGAAGGAACTGTCGATCCTCAAATATGAAGCATAAGAAATGATTTCAGGCCGTTGCGACGTTTGCACTTATGCGTTTATTAGTGAGTAATGTGCGATGGAAACTACGCCACGACATAACGCGTGAGGCAGTTTGATTCTCCTCAGTTCCAGCATAAATTTAATCGCATAATATGAAATACACTGTTTTTGTTTTAAACGTCGAACATAGATACTATCTAAACTTTTATATAATTCATATGCGACTTGCAAACTTCAATACTAGTTGTTATATTACATACGAGTATACAGTTTGTTTACCCAGCGTGGTGGACTAAGGCCTAATCCCTCTCAGTAGTAGAGGCCCGTGCTCAGCAGTGGGCAAGTATATAATACAAGGCTGATATTATTATTTATTTTATACAGTTTGATGGTTTGATATGCTCATTGTTAGAAGAAGCAGGAAGAAAATATTGTGTTAGTCGAAGGACAAGGAAGCATTAGTACTAAGTAGTTATTGAATACACTTATCGTGATAAATAAATTAGGTTATTGTCTACAACTCTGGTGTAACGAATATTTTTGTAAATTATTACTAATCATATATTGCAATTTCTCAACAACAAAATACCGGCTACATTTTATTCTAAAAATAATATGTAAAAGAGCCACGTATTCCGCTATCATTGAGCGATGGCAATCGAGGCTACTGAAATGGTGACAGTCGTAAGTCTTTGTTCAGTCGAACAATATAGTATCAATTGGGTGTAGTTGAAAGTCGGAAAAGAGATTTCTTTAATAAAAACATAATTTTCAAATATTAAATACGTCAGTTGCGTTACTGTTATCGTAGTGCCATTGTTGCATTCCTTTATTCCTGGGCCGTGGTTATAGTGCGTGGCCCTCACCAAATGAGGTACGCAGTAGCTGAATATAATATAGTTATATGAACTGGCCAGGTTCCTGATATTACTAAGTAAACTTAAAAGTTGGACAAAGGGTCCGGGCGGCAGATGCGCGCGCACCGGCTTCGGATTGGGCGGCAAAACCGCGCGTACCTTCCTTCGCCCTGTAGCGGCTCAACACGCGACCGGCCCCAGACACCGTCGGCAGTCGTCGTCGACAACTCACCCAGGGTGGCCGCTTCCACTCTGGTCTTACTGCTGACTAAACTTTAAAATTTCATCCGAGAGTTCTAAGTCCGGTTGGGAAGGTGAACTGCAATTTTGAAAAGTGAACATTGGGAAATCGCTTGTCAGTGTTCACTTTTATTAAGTCACTGAAGTCATGCGATGTAGTCTTTTAAGAAGAGCGCGCCAGGCGAATAGCTCTAATTCCGAAGAAGACAATAAAAATTACAGAATTCTTCAAGATTTAAATAAACACCATTGGCTTCTAAAAAAGCTTAAGTGGGAGATTAAGACGACCAAAAGAAATCATAAGGACTTCATGGAGCCCCGACCACGTACCATAGCTGGTCTTATGCGGATAAATGAAGTTGATGTCGCGATTATTAACGAAGAAACTTCTAACGCTGAAGCTGCGGCCCCACCACAATCGCTGCCTGTCTCGCTGCCTGTAAATCTGTAAGTAACTCATAATGTATTTCTTTAAATCAGTTAGTTGAAACGAGTTAACAAGTCCTTTTCAAAACATTATTAATTGCAGATACAACCGAGTTAACGGTACTGGTTTGCGCGTGAGACCTATCAGTAGCCTAGCAAGTGTTCGCAACGTTAGTGATAATATGGCCCCTGATCCGAAAGACGTAGAGGTCGCTTATAACGAAATAACTAAAGAATTTAATAGGAGCTTACGAGTATCCGAACCGATTGTCCAATCCGGACCCTATGATATTATGGAGATACCTGTAGGTGAAGATCCCAAATAATAATTCTGAACAGTCGCGAATGGATGATACTAATGCCGAAAGGGCAACGTGTATTAAACACCGTTTGCCTTTGGCAGCACCACCGGAGCGTACAAAATACGCTTATTCATGTCATAATTCTGCCAGCACTAGTGATACTGCTATCGACTTCCATAATAAACGAAATGGTACTAACATGGAAGTTCAAACTGACGATGTTATAATAATAAATGAAAGTTATAAAAAGTTAATTGATTATATAACATCGAAAAATATTACCTTGGAGCAGTTGCAGACCGCCTTTGCGGAAATGGAAAGGAACAATGAGGCAACTAACGCAGAAGCTACTCCAAATATTGATATGAAAGGAATGATGCGGGAACAATTTATGCAGGTTGTTGAGGCATGTAGCCTATATAATAAAGAGATAATTGCCTATAATACTAAAGTTGTTCTAAACGTGTCTCAATCCGCACTCAAAGCTGAACGATCCAAAATAGCGTATTTGAGATGCATGTTTGAGAAAATATTTGGTTCAGTGTTCCAAGACTTGTCTAGATCACTGAAATTAGACGAAAATAGTCTTACTCCAGAAGTATCAGAAACCAGCCCCAGGAATGTTAATGTTCGCAAACGCAGAAGTTCTGTGCCTGCCGTTCCTCTACACGATGACACGGATAGCGGGGATATGGCAAATGCAACAGATTCTCAAAGTGGTCCGGTGGTGAAGAAGCCAACATTACGTGCACAACGCATAAGTCCGAGAGCATCATCCGCGACCCTGGTAACTTACAACAACGAACCCCATTATACACAAACAACTAAAGTCGTACAGTTGG
Source organism: Manduca sexta (assembly GCF_014839805.1). Classification (NCBI taxonomy): domain Eukaryota; kingdom Metazoa; phylum Arthropoda; class Insecta; order Lepidoptera; family Sphingidae; genus Manduca; species Manduca sexta. Next base: position 7,683 of record NW_023595638.1, on the reverse strand, counting down.
AGACAAGCTACTCCAATTCACACCCTTCACAGCATATGGAGTACATAAACCATCAAAATCCGGTAATATAAGTTCTTACGTAAATTATATTATATAAATGTATGTATTTTTGTTAATAATCTCAATTGTTTTCAGTGCCCTCAACCATATCACGTGCAAGGTGAAATTCCAGTGGAAACTCCAATGCCATATTACAACGCAGGTGCAAGAATGATGATGCAACCGTATCCGCAGGTGCAGTTCATGCGTGAACCACCGCTCCATTGCCAATATCATGATAATGTAGGAAATTCTTGGAACTACCCCCGTAACGGTCCAGAAGTTAGACAGAATGTTCAAGTTCCTTATGTAAATGGCGTGCCGCTGTCCGTTCAGGTTATGCCTCCAGCTGACCAACAGAGATACCTCCGCATGCAGGTACAAAGGAATAATATGCGCATGCCTAACTACACGGGCCCTCGGAATCAAAATGTTGGGCCAAACAGCCACAACATTATGTAAACTAGCAGTTAGTTTTCGTCTTCTAACATTAGAGTGTAGCTGATAAGCGCGGGACTTCAGTGTGATATTGAGTAGATTTATCTAGAAACTTCGAACATCGAAGTGTTTCTCAGATAATAGTATGCTTTGTAGTGCATCATATGGAAATAATTCAATTTAGGAAATATAATTATTCTGGTAAACAAAGGGGCTTTTGAGTATTTGTTTCTGTTGGCGCCCAGCGTGGGACGAATAGGGACCGAGGTGTCCGGTCAAATAATATATATATAATATGATGACTCGGAAGCAAGACCATCACATGATAATCGGCATTTATGGGTGATACCCGCGTGAGATCAACTTTTCTGAAATCTACACGATACAGAAATACAGACGCGGCATACTCGTAAGGTGCGTATACATATATTTATTTTATTTATATATATATATTTCGTCCAAAATACAGAAAATAAATCGAAAATACGGAAAATTATAAATATAAAAATGAATCCATTCCGAATCTCCCACCCTCTTCCCATTCCTCATCCTTGTACCACGATAAAACAGGAGTAAACATTTTGTCTTAGAAGCCCCTTTAAAATATATCACGCGCTGCTTTCATGCAATAATCGCTAGAATCCTACCAATAATAAGGCATTAATGGCCCTGCTTACGCTTTTACGCAAACAATTTAGTGTTAATAATCTGTATTAGGTCCTTAATTAATTAATGATTTAGAAGAGATGACGGGTGACATGTTGGTTGACAATAAATGATTTCGTTTCTTTGATGCTTCTATGAATATTCCATTAGTGTGGGTGATTTTTTTTTAATATTAGAGGCCAAGCCTTCTCATAAAATTTTTAGGCTATTGCTTAATGCTTCCGCATTAATAGGTATTAGGAAACGAAGTAGGATGGAAGGGGTCCCACAAAGTCAATTAATGGATTTTTCGTTTCATCCAGCAGTACCACGGTTCAAAACTCTGAGGTCTGCTGTTGATGTGTAGTTGTTGTTATAATTTCGCAATTTATTCGCTTTTTAGAATAGTAACAGGACATAGATTTAATCACGAAACTGTATGTGGTTTAAAAATCATTTGCAATTATTTTAAGTTAACACACGCGAGGTGGTAGGTCGCTCTCATGCTAGAGTCCGTCTGGGGAAGGACCACCGCTTTGTCTATTTCTGCTAGTAAGCAGCATTGTGCGAGCAATGTTGTGTTCCGGTTGAAGGACATTGTAGCCAGTTTCATTACTGGGCATTTTGAGGCTTAACATCTAATGTCTCAGGGTGACAAGTGCAGTGGACTGTCATGCAGTTCTGTCTTATTATGTCATGTTACTGTTAACAGGCAGGCGTTCATTACCACACGGCAAACTTGTCACTCAATGGTGTAATAGTAGAATGTTAAAATTCTCGATAATTATCATTTATATTGATTCGAGCACAAAAGTTATTTCATATTATTTTTTTAAAAGGATGCTTTACTATTATGAACTTTACAACCTAAATTTTAAATGAATATTTATTTATATTTAAAATTTTAATATTGGTGATTAAATCCATGTGCTGTTAACTGTAGGTTCTTAGAACATTAGTGTAGTGTAGAAACCTTAGGTTTCTGGCGATAGGCTGTTATATACCTAGTATATTAGTTTATGGTCAAACCAATGTAATCATAGCGAGTAAGTTATACCGGCGTAGGCGCAATTTATTTGATGACCTAGACGCATGATAAGATGGTGGCAACGACCTGTCAATTAAGTTTTCATACAGCGTGAAACTGACAGATATAATGATTACTAATCAACAATTGATAAGCAACAAGCTTCAGGTAATTGTTAGATCATCAAGTCAACGGCGTCTGCGCAGAAACTTATTTTAATTAGGTGCGTCCGCGAGCGGTGAAGACGCAACGTAAATAGGTAAGTGCCATATTGAGTAGAATAAATATACGTACTCATATATGTACGTATATTTTAGAGGAAAATAAGCTGATATCTGGTTCTAAACTCATAATTAAGTCTGTACATAATATATGCTTTTAGATTGCATAGTCGTAGATTCCGTTTACATATAGCCATAACTATAAAAAAGAAAAAAAAAAGAAAAAAATGTTCTCAGTTTTTAGATTAAAATAGAGGTTCAATTAATTTTGCATACCCGCCATGTGTATATCGCCGCTAAATTTTTAATAGTAGGGGAGAGCGGTTTTCTTGAACACTTGAAATAAATCGTAACACAAAATTTAATAAATAGTTTTAAACAGAAGTATAAAAATCTATATTGGAAGGTTATCATATCAAATTGCATTGAAACGTTTCGTGTAAACGCATTTTAATACGTCTCTTTTAAATGCCGCCCTCTTCTCTGTATAAGATTAAATAATTAATAAGATTACGGATAATATTATAAGTAATTGATAATTATATTTGCGCGCTATTAATGCGCTTGGGAAAAGAAAATGAACGACTTTTGAACACGCCTTATAGCAGCATTACAGCGTGTTTTCTTTTGAATTGAATGAGAATTCATTTCACTGGATCTATATTAAGTCAGATGAAGTAGGTTAACATGTAGTGTGTAGAATAAGTCGTCACAAAGTGGCATTTAGTAATATGCAACGTTAGGACTCACTTATTCGGAACATTTAAACTAAATTATTCAAAATATAATTTTAATTTAGCAAGACTATAAGGCATTAGATTAAAAATATAGATAAAGATGAAGGTAAGTGAACAGAAACCTTAAGTTTCGGTATCGAAGTCCAAACAGGTCAAAAATCTCTGCAGAGGATATATTCTCACAGTAGTACACGCGCATATATGTACCTAATTCTATTATTCTTCATGATACATAAGTATTTAATATTCGGTACTAATATTTAAACGTTAAGGGATTTCAGTGATTGAATGACATAATTCAATAAAAAAAAAATCGGAAATAGATTGATTAAATTTGTAACATCTTAAGGTGAGAGGATTGGTAATGGCGTGTAAGTGCGTGGAACGCACTTACTTTATGCAAGAAAATATCTTATATTATATTTCTTATAAAATTATATTGACGTGTAAAATTAAAATTTTTGTGCTATGAACAGTAGTTAATTCAATTTGAATGCATTTTTATTTAATTATATGTGGGAATTTCATTGATTTGTTTTAATAGGTTGGTATTAGAGTGCTAACTTGAATTAGTTACATCGGGACAGTTTTAAAAGACATTACTTAATATATATTGTTTCCAAATTTATTATTATTAAGTATGTACATAAGAAGTCTATATGTAATACATAACCATTGTCCAGTTCAAAATTTTATCAAAAATAGTCCAAAGATTTTTAAATATTCAAGCAAACTTTTATCCCTAATTTTACGCTCTTTACGAAAAAAACATCACGGACGTCCTATTGAATTGGTTTAGCTGTTTCACTGTGAACAAATAGACAGAAATATTTGCATGGATATATGGATATGTATTTTAGTGCAATATGTATGCATTTTAAAATATTTGTAATAGTTATAAGTATCGTGATGTATCAATATCATTATACCTGGATAGTTCAACTAGTTAGCGTTTACTTTTTACAACGATCATACATGCGTTGTCAAAGTAACATTTAAAATAACGGTTAAAAAAATTAAATAATCACAAACATATTTTTGGCATCTGTACGAATTTAAAACATTCAAAAGAAGACAAAACGATCTTATTTTTGTGTATTCGAGGAATATTTTCGCAAATAATTACAATTTGTAAGTTAGGATAGAGCAAAACGTAATTTTGAATTGCGTGTAAGAATTAACATATCCACATTGAAAATACTTAAATTGTTTTTCGTTTGAACAATCAAACTGAGTAGTCATATTTAATCACAAATAAATAGTTACCATATTAAATATGTTTAAACTTTCTGTGTGTATGTAGAAATAAATCGTAGTGGAGGGATCGCGACTTCCAGGCCTAGTAATGGACAATTTAATTGGCAACTATTTAACGGTCTAGGTAACCCAGTGTAACTTCGCTCTAAATTTTGTAGCCCACCGGAGAGCGCGGTCTCTTGATACAAAATCTGTGTAGCTGTTTTCAGTGGCGGATTTGCAGTCCTAGCCGGTCTAGACCCGAGGCCATGTGCTGCCCCTTTCTCAGCACCCAAAATAGTGATATAGGAAAGTTATAATCATAAGGTACGAGAGCTTTTAATACATTAAGAGACTTTGCATTTGAGTTATTTCTTATAATCATTTGTGTCTTTTTTTGGCCTGATTTGCCGCCCTTATCGTCTGGCCGCCCTAGGCCCGGGCCCAAGAGGCCTTAGGGCAAATCCGTCACTGGCTGTTTTTTAATATTCATAAATGTCTATTTAATCGTATAAGGGCGATTGATTTACTGAAGCATTGTTAAGGTTGAAACACGGTTTGGAATTGAGTATAACGTTGAAATTTAAAATTATATAATAATAATATTTGGCTAAAAGCCATATCTAATTGGATTGACAAATAATGGTAAATTTTGTATTGTTTTTTTTTTTTTATAAAATTTGGAATATTGGCATTTAGATTTTATTTTAAATTTATTTTGGTCTTGGACCAAATGTAGGCTTAGCTAAATTTAAATGTAGGAAGGAAGGAATGGTGCATTGGATGTGATTCAGTAATTTCAAAGACCCTGTTATTCGTAGGTTAAATATACTGGTTTAGAAATTTTGGAAATATTTAAATTAATTAGACAAGAAATACAACGGAAAAGATTGAAAAAGTGAAATTAGTTGGAAAACCAGTATTTAGATTTAAGGCCCAAAAAAATATTTTTTCTCTCTATATGTCGTGCAATAAATGTTTTTATAGAAAGAAGTGTTTTATTTCCAACGTTATTGATGCGATTTTTATTTCTTGATGTTTCTAATGATGTACATACGCGCTTTACACGATAAAACTTACGCTACACACATCCCAACAAAACCTTACGACTTTGACTTTACGATTAATGTAAACCTCAACGATATGATTATGAATACAAAATCATGCAACATTGAACACTTCTTACCTAATACACACGAGATTGCTGAGTGCGACTTATACTTTGCGAATTCTTTCCTTTATCTTTGGCCATACACAGCCGTATAAACACTTTCATACCGCATGTATGTATTTTACTCATGCCTATACATTATGTGAGCTGTTCGGAGTCATCAAGGCTGTGTATCACCAAAGATTTTTTAGTACAACTCAATGACGATATGAGTAAGATGCTATAAAGTGATAGTTTCGTCATTCAGTTCTATTATCAAAATGGCGATTTTGCGAATTGACGATTGGCAACCAGCGATTTTGCTACGATATATAGATATTGAATGCCATTTTTTTTTCGACGAGATGAGCATGCCTTTCCATGGTAAGTTACATAATAGCTCATATACAATAGTAATACCACCTTGACTTCGAATTACAAATTAGGACTGCACCGCGCTCGTCGTCCTGAGAGAAAAGAAGAAAGAAAAAGAAAAAAGAAGCTGGTGGTAGGATATATTTTATATGCGCTCGGATAGAGAACACTAGAAGGTGTCAAACCCGCCATGTTGGCCTACGTAAGTGTGTCGCGTTCCGGGATCAGCCTGTGTACATCCGGTTCCAACAGGCCGACATAACTGTGTCGACTGCCGAGGGGTAATCATTTTTCGTGAGTCGACATTCTTTTGGACCGCATACCATCAGGGGCAGTGGGGTCACTGCTGTGCACGCATAAAAAAAGATGTCAAATCTCATAATTCACAGTAATAACGCGTATTCTTTCACATCGAATTATAACAGCGCATGTACAGTGTACACTGTTGTTTACCAGCAAAATATAAAGTGCGATGGTACAGCCAGCAGTAGCTAAACATAATAAAAAAAATCAAATCGCCTATACATGTTCAGTTTATTTTTTGTCTAAAGTAAAGTAAATCACATCATTCATAGATTTTATTATAAAAAAAATTGGAAGTAATAACCGCTAAATATGTGTTGAACCTCAAACTGTAGTAAGAACAATAGATTAGTTTTAACAAAACATGTAAGAAACGTTGAGGAACTGTGAAATAATGGCAAAGTCTTAAATACATACCAGTGATGAAAGATGATTTTTTCTAAAAGGGAACCCGAAAAAGCACATATTATTATAAATACAAATGCGGATTGCGAACCGTTCTAATGATAATTAGATTCTACATGACAACATCGTATTTAATATCGTAAGAACACGACTCGGACTTTGTTGTGCGTTTGATTATTTGCCTCCAAATAAAAAATATCAATGGCGAAAATAAATAGATTTCTTAATATTGTAATTTAAGTTTATGTCGATTACTTTTTGTATACCACTGGAAGAAAATTTATAATTTACAGTTGGAAACTTCTTAATAATTTTGATAGACTAGGTATGTGGCAATTGTTGTAGATTTCTGTCACAGCACGCGATGCCATCGCTTTACTATACAATATAGTATACTAGATTGCAGAACCCTTTGACGGAACCCTACAACTGTACTGCTTCAGGAAAGGCGAGGAAAGTTGCGATGCACAAACAAAACTTATTGTTCTAATTGGTTGTAATACGATCTTGACTTCCAAGCCAATGAATCGAATAAAACTTTGTATTTCAAATTAATATGATACTTGCAATCTGCAAAATACAATTCTTGATTTAAATTATTGATATTGATGAGAATAGGTAGTGTTATGGATTGTACGTGCTTCATATGTTCAATACAGTCACCGTGTTTGTATTGAACATAGGATGGTGATTTAAAAATATGTTATACTATTGGCTGTTGGCATAAAATGTATAGGCCGGTTGCGGATGTTATGAAGAAGAAAGTATGAAACACTAATACCACGAATTGTCAAGATTACAAATAGAGGTGAAAATGGTCTGTTTTTCCCTTTTGACCTGAATGGGATGGTGGTGTTTATTTATGTTAAATGTTTGGTCATTTTTTTGTTGTAGAGAGCCATAAAATAAAGAGAAATAAACGTTATTATTCTCTAGTTTTTATATTAATTCACTTCTAATTGCGAAAAGTACCTAATAGTCTGTTATAGCTGGCCCAAAAACATGACGCTCCATTTTTTTTTTATTGCTTTGAATGACGAGACGAGCTTGCTATTCGCATGATGGTAAGCGATGCGACCGCCCATAAACAGTAGAAACACCATCCAA